>NW_026990811.1:0-42650 GCF_036250125.1 Pseudopipra pipra
GGTAACATCTCTGATGTTGAGGGAAGACTGGAGGTAATCATGCTTCCTCAGGTTATCCTAAGGGATAGGCACGTGTGAAGAATATGAAGAATGGCCTCTGGAAGCTCTAGCACTGCAAAGTTCCCATGAACAAATTTCCTCAGGTTTAGTGAGAGAAAACAGAGGCATGTTGTTATGACTTAAGCTCCTGTGGGACTTACCACTAACATCCTTATAAACAAAAGGTATTAGCAAGCCTCCATGAAGCACTGAGTTTTGTCTCTTGCTGAGGTACCATTTTACAGGACATAAGCAGGAACCACTGGTAGTAGTTGGTCTCCATGTTTGTCTGTAGGTAGCATCATATTTTGTATTCTGATTTGGGGTCTCTTGTTTATAGCTTTTTGAGTTCTGTTCATAGAATTATATATACTTTACATATATACTACAATTCATCTATACAGAACACTGAATGTTGCACTAGAATTGGAAAATAAGTATATACACGCATTCAGAATTCCAAAGACCATATTCACATCTTTCATATATCAGAGTGTGCCAGAAATAACTCTGTTGAGTTCTATCAACTGATGTTGAATTTGTATAACTGAGAACAAAAGTAGGAATTGACCTCTTTTCTGTAGTCTCACATGTAAGATCATCTTTGCTAGTATAATACGCTGCCTTAAAAAGAAATGTAAAACAAAAAGAAGAATAATACTGAAAGATAGAATGGCTGAAAATTAGTCTCAAACATTGAAATATAACTGAACAATTTATTTCCTTAAAATTAGTCTAAATATAATTCCTCTTCTCAAAATCATGTAACATTATTTTACTGTTCATTATCTCATTTGTTTATTACTATTTGATTGAGTAGTATTTTTCTCTCCTTTAAAAAGGCTTATTTCTCCTATACTAATTTTAAAGACAACCATATTATTAATGTGTCTTTATTAGCGTGTTTGAGGTCAAATACATTAAATAGGCTCCTTCCCAGGAAACCATTTACTATGTGAGTTGTCATACTAAGGCAAATACATCATTGAACAACAGAAACAGCACAGCTAGCAGAAAATTTGAAAAATACAGCAACATCCATGAAGTATTTGTTACATGACTATGACTAAACCTAAATAACTGATAAAGTTTCACATCTCAAGCAATTTGTTTCACACAAATCGTTATACAGACATACTGCCAAAAAGTGTCTTCATGCATTGTGGGTCACAAAAGGAGTTGAGAGGATGCCCAGGGCATATTAAAAAAAGCATATTCTAGGACCCCTGAAGGGATATGTACTGAGATGGTATATTTACTTAATATCAGATGGATCCAAATGAAGATACTGAGGATCCCAAAGCAATGAACCTGTATTAGTCTAGCGCTGTAGCTGAGGTCGCAGGCCATGGGTACTACTGTGAGGTTAATTAGCACGTGCAGGATTATATACTGTTTCCAGTGTCAGACCTAGCTCAGTCAGATCTAAGACAGAAATCTCACTGTATGGGCATAGTACTTCAGTTTTGATCACCTACTTTTGGTCCAGTTTTCAGTCGTTAGCTCTCTTGGTGGTGTTACATAACCAAAGCCCACTCTTCCTGAAGGAAACACATACCTCCTTGCTATCAAATAGACAGAATACATACAGGGTTCCTCAAGCTGTTTGATTCAGTCTGAGGACCTTTTTATTTTAGATTAATTTTCTACTCTTATATAAAAGCCTTAATCAATAGGCTATAGATACAGATATGCCCAGATTATGACTCTCCCGTTTTCTTGCTTGCCTGAAGATCTTGTCTATGTATGCATGGCTGTCATCAGGAATATAAGAAACTGTACTGGTCCACAATTTGGAAGTGATTTTTTACCAAGGTCCATCTTGTTTTGCTTATTTCTATATTTCAGTTAAATAATGATTGTTTATTAGTAACTTATAAGAAAGCCACATTTTGCAGAAGTTTGCCAAAAAGCTCTTGGATGCTCTGTGTTTCTGATTCTGGTAGATGACAGTAGAAGCTTTAATGCACAATTTTAATCTTGCTAGCAACCCAACTAGGTGACCCTGTGTTTCATAACTTGCCAAAATATTTGCAAAAAGAGATTGGTACACTATATATGACTTTCAATGAGTTATTTTTTTCAGATTTAAGAACAAACAGGGTATGCTGCCATGGCATAAGACAAATTATATTCCCCATCAATTAATATCTGATGAAAAACAAACAAACAAAGGACAGAAACAAATAAAGCCACGAGATTGCTCACAGAAATATGTATTGGGACCTCTGCTCTTCAAATTTAAACCAGTCAGAAACAGTTGACCATGAAGAGTAGCAGGAAGATCTCAAAGCATTAAATGAATTAGTGATAAAAGAACGGATAAAATCCAGTGTGAATTGACTGCATGTGGAGAAAATAGCTGAAATGGAATATATACATTTACATGTACATATACATGTATTGATACTCTGGAAAGGGATTTTGAATTCATGGATAGTTCTCTGAAAACGTCAATCAATATGTATTTGTAGTCAAAAGAGAAAATTGTATGTTGAAACTTACTAGGAAAGAAGTTGACAGAAAAAAAATGTTGCTCAGTAAATCTCTTGTATCCTGCTAATTAAAAACCCTGTGAAAGTTTATTAACTCCTAAAGTTATTTTTAAAAGGCCTAATTTGAATTATGAATAATACAGAAAAAAGCAACAAGATAGACAAAGGAGAAAATTATACTGAATTAGGGAAAACCACATATATTAAGTTTCTTGACATTGGAAAAGACATGAAGACAGATATAAGTGATATAGAGAAGGTGAAGAGAGAATAACTATTCAGTTTCCCTTAAGACTAAAACTGGCAGACACCTCATTAAATTACCTGTTATTTAATTTAAAATAAGCAAAAGAGAGGGTTTTTGTCCTCCATCACTCAGCTACACAATAGAACGGTGCTCTGTAATATGTGCAGAGTATATTGTGTAAAAAATATAAGTTTAAAAAAACCTACATAACTACCCAAACTCATGAAGCAACTGCTCCTTTGTTGTTTTCCAGGTTACATTCTTTCACAGTCTCATCCTTAGAAGTGTTCAACCTAGTTTTTGTCCAAAGGAGATTATAGTCTCCACTGAAATCTTCATTCTCTGTCACAGATCTGTCAAAGATTGTACACATTGCTTTGAAAAATCAATTTCATGCATAAATTTTAAAAACTTTCTATTGCAGAAAACAAATGCACAGTAGCCATCTCTTCAGGCTAACTTTTAATCTTACTTTTAACAGGTCTCTAAAGCCTTTAAGAAAGACTCATCTGCTGTTCCTTCACTCCAAAATGTCGTGAATGTTAATTGGTTTGTTGCTGGATATCAACCTGGTACCACTGAAGAGTCATATGTAGTCTTCATTCATTTGATACCAAATTATGCATAGAAACACTTGCCTTACATTAAAGAGATTAAGGTTGCAATGTCGATGATTTAAAAGTTGCCAAAATGAGTGTTCATTGCATTCACTGGTCCCACACATTATAATGAAGTCTTGATTACATGGTTTTCTATTACTTTTTCCACAGAACTCTGTTGTAAGGACTACAATATGATGTGAAGTTCTTTATGCTTGAAATGCGTAAAACAGTTAAAAACCCTAATGTATTGATGTCAGATGTCATCATGTGACATTTTCAGGATAAGTCACTAGATTTGCAGTCTTCAAGTTCCTGCTCTTCCCAGCCAAACACTCAGGAATTGAACTAAATGCTACTCTGGTGCCCAGTCTTATAGTCAGTAGTGTCTCCTTAGGGAAGTTTATTATGGAATTATATTTGTAGGGCAATCATCTATGAAAGGATGGATAGGCTCAATGAGAATGGAATTTGTACAGATTTCAGCTCCTAAATACTAAGAAGCAGTTGCTGAAGGCTGGTTTTCAAAATAGAAACACTGGAGTAAATGGTCATGAAATAGCAAAAGACACATCCCTGACACAGAGGTGACTCCAAGCTCAGTTTCACCTGCCAGTTGAAATGTCAATGTGGTAAGAATTATATTTTGAAATTTAAGACTGGAAAAACTGCTGGTTTTCCTAAACAAGTATGTATTTGTCATAAAAAATTTCAGCCCTAGAATACAAATCTTGGCAGCGTTGCATTAAGAAAAAAATTGGATGATTGTAGTAATTTTATGTAATAATATGTAAATGTATACAGCCAGTAATGACTAAAAAACAGGAAGGTAAACAGTTTACTCATTTACTTGACAGATTCCAACATACAACAGTTAGACAAGAGCATAATATTTTGAAATATACTTACTGTTCTTTATACGGAAGTTAGTAGGAAATCCATGTGACTAAAATAATGAGGAGACATTGATTTGTTTTATATTATCATGTTAGTTATGTCGGAGTACTGATTATTATAAAATAACATTTTATTTCACATGAACACAAATATTTTCTGGTGGTTATGTTATGCTGATTATTTTTTTGGGCAGTGGAGGAAGTATATTTTTTAAATGGTAAATAGAGATACTAATTCCAGATCTTTCCTGTTGTTCTTAAAGAAGATCTTAAGGAACATAGGTTTTTTAAATCACTGTTATGAAAAGGAATACAACTGGATAGAATGGGCTAAAATATTTACCTGTGATAGTTTGCAATGCTCTGCAGACATATTTTTGCCTGCCATGCCATATGAATAAGTAAAATAGGATTAAATGTTTGTGTTTTCATGCCAATCTACAAGCATCCAAGGAATTTCTCTTCTTGAGAAAGCGATATATACCATATATAGTAAGAAATTCTTCAGTTTCTTGGAAAATGCCTTCAAGTGGAGGAATGGATGGTTTATAACCATGAACGATTTTTTTTGCCCCACACAAATGTTGTAACTTCATTTTATTGCAAATGCTAGCAAAGTTCTCCCTGCTGATAACAGTGTTCATCCAAGCTCTGTGAAAGTTGTTTACAGCATCATAACTAAAAGTAAAATGATAAAGGAGCAAATAATTATGTAGCTGCCAATACTTGGAAGATAAGCAAGAATAAGAAGAGCTCTGACTGAAGATTTTTAAATTTATTTTTATTTTTGATGGATTTAATTGCTTTTGTTTTCCTGACAAATATTAAATTCATTTTGCAGAAGTGGAGGCTCTCCAACTGGTTTTTGTATTCCTGTCTGAGAACAGTGACTGGTGCTCTGGCTCTGTACTGACTCATGAATGGTGGTAAGTGCCCTGCAGGGAGACTACAGCAATGTCAGCAGAGGAACTGGCAGTGCAGAGGCAAGAGGAAGCATTGTGGCAGGATAAGCTGCCCCGGAGGAAAACCTGATTGTAAAAGTATGTCATTTAGATGTTCACATACCCAGGAGCCGGGCCGCTGAAGAACCACAGAAACAATCACAAAGTGGTTCAAGCTGCTAAGATTGAACTGGCTCAGGTGAATCTAGACTGACAATATAAGGGTGAATTAATTATAGCTCGGTGGGCCCATGGCACCTCAGGCTATCAAGGAAGATATGCAATGTATAGGTGGGCTCAGGATCTAGAGGTGGACTTGACATGGACACCACGACGTTATCTGTGAATGTGAAATGTGCTGCAATCAAATAAGCCAAGCAGTTAAAGCCTTTCTGGTATGGAAAATGGCTGAAATATAAAGATGGGGAGGTCTGACTGATTATATTACACTCCCAAAAAACGGCCAAGGCAAGTGCCATATGTTAACAGCACTGGAAGCAACCACCAGATGGTAGGAAACATCCTGTGCCCCATGCTTCTGCCTAGAACACTATCCTGGGCCTTGAAAAACAGGACTTACGGTGCCATGACATCCCAGAAAGAATGGAGTCAGACAGTGGAACTCATTTCTGAAATAACCTCAAAGACACCTTGTGGGAACAAGCTGAGTTACTTTGCACCTACATTGAGTTAATCCAAATCAAAAGGGAGGATAGACCTTGGCTAAGCACTTTGAGAGAGAGAATGTTATTTCTCAAAGTGGGAAACCACTTTAAACAGCCTGCAGGATAAGCAGCCACCGCATGATGCGAGTGTGAATGTGTGGGATCAGGGCACTGGTTTGGGACGATCCTGGGAATTCCAGTTGACTAAAAGAAAAACACTGGGTGCTGTTTATGAGAGAATATGAATAAAAGGAGAACACCGAAAAGTGTCAGTGGACAAGTCCCAAAATCGAACTCTGTGTGTGCAGCCTCATTTTCTCCTTCAGTACCCATAACACCTGGGCCAAAAAGGATGGCATTGAGTGGATTTATCATATCCCCTACCATGCACCAACCTTCAGGAAAATTGAACAACACATTGGACAATTAAAGACAACACTGAGATGTTGGGACATTCAAATGTTGGGATACACATTTAACAAAAGCTCCTTGGCTAGCTAACACTAGGAGATCTGACAGTCAAGCTGACCTTGCCTAATAAAACTCTTATGTAATATAGAGGGGGATAAAGTTTTTGTGGTGCACATAAAAATATACTGGGGAAGGCAGCCTGGGTTATTCCTGCCCCAGACAAAGGTAATCCTTATCCACGGGATTGCTTTTGCTCACTGGACACACTTGATGGGTAATGTGGGAAAGATGAAGAAGTCCAATGTGTAACTCAAGGAGGTTTGATTTTAGGTGAGAATAGCCAATAATTTGAATTGTATGGTGTTAATTACTACATGATACTGTACATCATCACTACTATGGTTGTTATATGCCATGTGAACAATATTACAGTAAGAATCACACTAATTAACGAAGAATGAATTTCAATGGAATCAGAACTGGCTTCAGCATGAAACCCTACACATTACCTCTCTTGTCCAGAAGGATCAAGATACAGCCCAAAGTCATGACTAGCTCAACAGACATTTTAGTGGATGGCCCATAGACTGTGGGAGTGATATACGTGAGTATATATCAAAAGACAGGAAGGGTGATAGTGACTAATTGGGATTTATTGGAAAGTACGGGACTGGGGCATGATGTACATGGTATAAAGTAAGGGGTGGATATTGTCCCAGTTTTGGAAGGGATAGAGTTAATTTTGTTCCTTCTAGCTGGTTCCTTCTAGTACTGTGTTTTGGATTTAGTATGAGGATAATTATGAGACTACACTGATGTTTTTGTTGTTACTAAGTGGTGTTTACACTAAGTCAAGGAGTTTTTAGCTTCTCATGCTGTCAGGTCAGCAAGAAGTATGGGATTACACAAGAAGTCAGGAAGGGATACAGCCAAAGAGATATTTTATACCATATGACATCATGTTCAGCATATAAACTAGGAGTAAAGTGGCTTGGGGGCTGCCTCTCAGGAATAGGCTGAGCATGGCCTGTATCAGGAACAGTGTGGCCAACAGGACCAGGGAAGTGATTCCTCCCCTGTACTCAGCACTGGTGAGGCCACACCTCGGTACTGTGTCCAGTTCTGGGCCACTCAGTTCAGGAAGGATATTGAGGTGCTGGAGCAGGTCCAGAGAAGGGCAACGAGGCTGGTGAAGGGACTTGAGCACAAGTCCTATGAGGAGAGGCTGAGGGAGCTGGGGCTGTTTAGCCTGGAGAAGAGGAGGATCAGGGGAGACCTCATCACTCTCTACAGCTCCCTGAAAGGAGGTTGGAGCCAGGTGGGGGTTGGTCTCTTCTCCCAGGCAACAATGAATAAGACAAGAGGGTATGGTCTTAAGGTCTGCCAGGGGAGGTTTAGGTTAGATATCAGGAAGAAATTCTTTACAGAAAGGGTAATCAGACATTGGAATGGGCTGCCCAGGGAGGTTTTTAAGCTGAGACTGGATGTGGCACTAAGTGTCATTGTCTAGTAACCACAGTGGTAGTGGATCAAGAGTTGGACTTGATGATCTCAGAAGTCCCTTCCAACTTGGCTGATTCTATGATTCTGTGATTCTATGATCATTTAGTTGATGGTGAGCAGTTGTTTTTCATTAGCAACATTTGTTTTTCATGAGTTTTAACTTTCTCTCCCTTTGTTATACTTTTCATTACAAATTGTTGTTGTTGTCATAGTTGTTATTATTATTATTATTATTTTTAAATTATCAGACTTTTCTTTCCTCAACCCACAAGTTTTCTTTTTAAGCTTTCTGCTTCTCGCTACCATCCTGTTGTGTGGGAGTGAGTGAGCAGCTGTATGGTGCTTAGTTACTGGCTAGGGTTAACCTGTGACAGTGTTAAACAGGGTTAGATGCACTCTAATATTTGGCTTACACCTTTATTAGAAATACTATCTGTCTCCAAACACCCTTAGTGACAATATACTCCCTTCCCTCAATCTTTCAGATGAGAAAAGAAAAAAAGCTTATCCACAAATATTTTTCATATGTAATCCTTTTTAAGGGGTCCTCCATTTCTTTACAGGGGTATGTGGGCTGCATTACAAAGCTTTCCCACTGTGCACATCTTCATTTGAAAAAGCTTTATTTGTCAGATTTTACTACATCATTAAATGTCTGTAAATACAAGTACTAAGGGCCATTTGTCTGAACTAAGGAGTTCTAATGTTAGCAATGTGATGAAGAGAGACAAAGTGCCATCTAGTGAAAGTAATAATTTAACATAAAGAAAAGGTTAAGATCTTACTGAAGATTAGTTTGACAGTGTTAATTTCCAGATGTGGGTGAATATAGCTGGTGTTTTATTAAGATAATATCACAATGTATGCAGCAAGGCAATTATTACAATTATTCAAATCTATGAATACTCCATGAATTTTTGCAGGTTTTTTTAAGGGAAAAAAACTCCATATTTAATCCTGTTTATGTGTTAAAAGTGAATCATGGTTAAGTTGTGCTGAAAGTGCTGTGGTTATCCTGTAAGATATTTCCCTTCTGAGACACCAACACTTCAGTACAACACAGAGCCTGTGTGGCATCAGTACAACGTGAGTACTATGCAGGACTGAACTGTTGAAGTCAATTAGCAATCAACATGCTTTCCAGAAGAACAAGGTAAATTACATTGGGAACTTCTACCTCTCTCTACCATCTGGTTTGAATGTATTCTTCTACACAAATTGCATAGTGCAGTTTCTCTGAAGTCATTAATGATCTGAATCATTGCATTTGACGTATTTCCCCATGGTAAATAAAAGAAACTTTTTTAAGAAATAGAAAAGATATACTGAGTCACTGTGAAGAAATTTGAGCTAACTAAATCTCAGAGTAAAGGTAATCCGAGACATTATACCACTAGGCAAATCAAAGATTACCCTTTGATTTTCAAACACTGAAGAATGACAAAAGTTTGCCTTAGATTACAGATATACAGTACACAAAGTATATTTAATCCAAGAATTTATATAACCATCAATATGCATGCTTTTATGGGAATATTGTTTTCAGAGGGAAACCAAAGAAAAATGTTAAGTTTGCGTCCTTCTGTCATTCATCCTAAATTCCTGATTGTTTTACAGTATTTAATTACTCTGTATCACTGTGCCTTCTAATCGTAGTGCTTCTCTGTAGTCCTTCAACTATTAAAAAAAAGGCAAAACACTTCAGCATCCCAGTCTGAGTGTTGTGAATATCTCTTCATTGGGGTAAATGAAACAGGCTGGGGAAATATGATCATGGTTTTGTTATTGTATCCTATTCAATGTTAAGCATATTACTAACAGTTCAAAGTTCAACCTTCCTCAAACTGCTTATAACCAGAATAGTTGATGCACCTATGTTTATAAATACACATTCCTAGTACATATATGAAATTACCAGCAGCAGAGTTAATGTGGCAAAAATTGCCTGCATGTAAAATCATTTGCAAATCTTCCTGCCTGTCACCTTCATCCAAATTTCAGAATTGAACCTGACCCCCTGAGTCAATACTACTAGTATTTCTCATCTCTGAAAATACATTTGATAACTTGATATCCTGAGAGAAGGAATCTGAAAAAAAAGTTCCTTTTTCCTTGTGTATGTGAAAGATTAAATCAAAGACTTTGAAGTGATCTCAATTACACAACGTTGGCACCTCTTGCTTAATTTCCCTGGACCTTTACTATTTAATTTGTATCAAATACATTGCTGCATTATTTAGATTATCATGCCTTTCTTTTAACTGGCTTGTTGTTTTACCAGTGTTACTTCCCATTCTCATGATAAACTTACTTTACCTAATTAAAAGTTACTTTATTGTTAATTTGGTATCCCTTTATCTGCAAGTCTCCTGCTAAATCTGAAAGGGTTCATAAATACTATGTAAATCTACATCATAATCAACTACTGTGCCTTTAATGTCTTGACAAAAAGAAAGCCCCTTTCTATAAATTTATTTAGGATTCATAGCGCTGGGATCTGAAAGGATTTGAAAAGCAGAGTAGGTACTGTAAGCAAAGAGTTGCTAAAACCACAGCAGGAAGGATTTGGAATGGTTCTGTGAATGGGAATAGTAGATAGGAAAATTAAAGCTGACCACTAAAAAAAAAAAAATGATACAGAGACAATGGGGTGAAACAATCCCATTTCCACTGTTCCTAGGATGTATCCTGTTAATGCATCCCAGGACACTTGTGTCCCCCGGCAGGTTGGAGCAATAATAAAGGAACAGTGCCAAGCCTGATAGTTCATATATTAGTTTATTCTACCTGCCAGCTAAGCACAAAAAAGAAACAGAACCTGACACTTTGGGGTTAGCTGATTTATTTAAATTCTTCTCTACTTCTATCTTTGTATTATTTTATTTTTAGTTCCCTCTTAGCATTACTTTTGAATAAGAAGTTCCAAGTATGCTTAATCATTGAGAAGTGCCTGACAGTTTCTATAAAAGCAGTAACATTTTCTTTTATTGTAGCTTATGTTGCAGAAAGAGTAGACTTAGAAGCAATAAATACTGAAGCTCAAGGAGAAGACTGAGGATTAATTTCTTTGAATGATTTCTACATACGCTATAGTGTTTTGGTACATAACACTAATCTCTCAATGTTTTATACAATACAGCTGGCAGTAAATCTTCTTACTTGTTGTAGCATATATTGCTAATTAAATCGTTCTATCCTGCCCAAATTTCCTTTTAGGTGTTTGCCTATGTTTCCTAATTTTCTGCTTACACATTGAATCAGTGATTTATCCCATATTTCCCCTTTCTGATGCAAATAAAAGTAAGCAGAGCCAGGAAAAAACAAAGCAAAACAAAACAATAATAGTTGAATATTGTCTGCTATGGAAAAACAGTGGGGAAAGAAGAGCATATCATCAATAGAGACATCAAGCCTCAAACTCAGACCTGAGCTCTACTCCAGCATATCATATAACTTTATGTCAGGAAAGTCTCAGTGTCCTGTATACTATATATACTGTCTCTGTTTGCCTTGTAGGATAAGGATCTAATATCTAGTTATTGCAAATAAGAATACTCACATCTTTCATATAGAAACTTAAAATCCTAAGTTATTGAAATGGTAGAACACCTAGAATTTAGTGTGGTAAATTTGCTCTTCTTGAGTAATCTTCAGTTCTGTGAGTATACTTTAGAATGTCAGTAAAATTGGCTGGATTTAAAACCTTGTCAGATACAAATTTAGGACAACTTAACTATGGCACATAATTTCTCTGCAAAGTTATTGAAAAAAACACCACTCCACAAAAAATCTAATAGGTAAAAATCTGAAATAATACACTGGAAGGGGTTTTAAAATTCTTTAGAGAAATATATGTGCATAATCTATATTCAGTAAGACACATGTCCATATATTTTTACATGCATTTTCTTTATAATAAAAAAGTCAATGTATTCCCAATATTTATACACTTGATCTGAAAATGTAAGTCTTTTGTAAGCAGAAAAATGGTCAAAATACTAGTTGATGGTTTGAAAACACAAGTCTATGTGTGTTTTCTTCACTAATACTTTACAAAATTGTTCCTGTGGATTTGTTTCATAATGTTTTCTTTAAATTATTGGACAGAGAAATCCATTAATAAAAACAGTTACACTTTAAAAAAAAAATCTTTACCTTTTCTGCTGAGAAATCACTTGGTAAGTTATGTCAGGTCATATCAGCAGCATTGGACTGCCCATATAGTGCAATGTGACTGATGCAGGCTGACAAGACATGCAACCCAGTGATATGTTAATCGGGTGGGGAATGGGGTGGGGGCATGAAAGATGGAAATGAATTTGTCTCAGAAGACAAGATGTGAATGTACATAAGCAGAATCACAACTGGCATCAGTGGTTGTCTTCCTGCAATTTCAAAAGGGATCTGAGAACTGCCTGTCCTTACATTTATAAAGCTAGATCTTTCGTTATAACCTGGAGTTGTACAGAGGAGGTACTGAAACAAGTCGCCCTGAATTGTCTCACTGTAGAGAGCCCCACACAAATCTTATCATGTCCTGCTTCAAAACTCATTTGAAAGTGCTTCAATAAGACTCCAGTCAGTACTTAGACCTTGCAGAGGTTCTCTGCAGAAACTTGCATATTGTACAGTCATGGTTGTACATTTTTCAGTATCTCAGTTAAAAACACATTTTTTAATGAACAAACATGCTTTAACATTAGCACTCAGAAAAGCATAAATTAACATGCGAAACACTTTACTCAAGTTCAAAGAAAAGCTCTTAACCTTCAAAGGCATTTCATCATTTGCAGAAAGCTAGTTTCATAATATTGCTTATGGTCTAGTGAGTATCAATGATTCAGAGACACAGAGTTGTGTTGAACATGAAGCCTACACGCAAGAAGCAGCCATAATTCTATTTTCTTGGCAAATGAGCATTAAGTCTACTTAGTGCAATTTCAGTAATTCAAGATGAAGTGAAGACAAGGGGGCATGCAGCTAATGAGGAGTGTTGGTCTGTCAGTATAACAATTCTCTTGTCAGTTATTCTGGGCACGACTACTTAAGTTGCTAAGAATAACTCAACATGGTATTTAATATGCTGTCATAGTGTGTGAAACAGCAGTCATGCTATTTAGGCACCAAGTTAAAAAAACAAAACTACATCTGAGTTTTATGTAAGCCAAAACAATCCAAGGAATAGCTTCATAAGAGCTGCATCTACTCAGTTTTTATGTCAGTCAAAGCTTTTAACAAAAATTTGCTTTTATGGAATAAATGTTCCTGAGGAATATTGGGGTACTTTACAAAACTTAGCAAAGCTCGTCAGCCTTCTGACTCCAGAGAGACAGGTTTGCCCACAGAAATGAAACATCTGAGTTTGTTGTAAAAATTGCTGAAAACCTATACAGTAATATCTAAACCGCCTATACAGTAATATCTACAATTGTTTCTATTTACATAAAATAAGAAAACAAAGGCATTATAATAAAACCATGGCAGGACTGGAACCTCAAGCACAGAACAAGCAAAAAAAGCATGTCTTTTAACATTTTGGGGGAAAATTACCTCCACCCACAGACTCGGTAACAAAATTAAGCTAGAACTCCCTTCTTCATATTGCCTGCTTTAACCACTAAAAGTTCTCCATATCAGATAAATTTTGATGTCAACATCCTATGCAGTTGCAGTACCTACTTAAACACTGGAAGGTGATCTGAAAACACCACAGCAGACACAGCTTAAATTTCCCTTGGCATTAAAGTGTTAAAGACTCTTAGATAGTTCTGAAAATATTTGACAAGGTGATGGCTTGGATCCTAACATCTTCCCCTTATTTCTAGCTAATTATAAGAATGTTTAGAAAACATTAGTCATAGTAGCTTGGAATTCACAGGAGTACTAAAATTAATTAGAACAAAAATGTACAAGTAAAGAAACTCTCACAGTCTTGACCTGAGATATTCTGCAGATTTGTAATGAAGACTGTAGCTACCAAAAGGATTATAAACTGTTACATGATAATCCATACTTGAAATCTGCTCAATTACAGTTCAACAAATGATTTATAATGCATCATTTCAGTGATGCTTTTCTGATTTTCATTATGAGTTTGATTTTCTATAAGTTTTTTTTATTGGGACATTAGCAAACATGGTAACATGAAAAAAGGGATTGTTGAACACCCAAATTCGTCTCTCTCTTTTGTTGCAAATTTTGAGTGATTGAATCCAAATTTTATAAATTCTCCTTAAACTATCTTTGCCCATAGCATGCATAGTGATTTCTTTAACAGGAAAAATACATACCTTTTCTACAAGGCAAGGGATCCTAGCTACTCTAGCATTAGCAGGCATCATTAGGACATTGCTAGGTACAGCTGAACAAGCTTTGCCTCTGTTATGTCATCTATATTCAAGCCACTAATAATAAAATTGTAAGCTGTTATGTAGTTGTCATATCACGAGGAAGTCTTATTCTGATTTAATTAAATTTCTCTAGCAACAGATAAAGACAGAGAATGAAAATAATTAAGCCTATATAGGTTATTCCGTTCATTATTTAAGGAGAAAAATCTCTAACGTTTTATTCTTCACAGGGTTTTTTCAGGAGACTCTTTTCTCAGGTTCTTGCCATTTATTAATGTGTTGATTCATTTTAGCAGGACTGATATCTCTAGTGGGTCATAATTCATTTCTTTTGAATCCCCAACATGCAGAAGCTGTTTCAGAGGATTCTTACCAAATAGTTACAGATGACCTATCATCTGAAATCAGTGTGATGTGTTTAAAGTTGAAGACAGCTGCAATGCACAAATTTGGATTAAATGGCTTGGCCACTGCCCAGACGAATATGCCTCTGGAAGATTCACACCCAGAAGTGCTATGAATGCCCTGCTCAAGAGTACTCAAGGCCAGATCAAAGATCTCGCAAGTTCAGTACCCTGTTTTAAGGCAGATGCAGAAAAAAGGGAGACAAGAAGACCGATAAGCCCTCTTATACTGCATAGAGCCTTAAACACTTTCACATGGCATTCAGAGCAGTACGAGATTCTTAAATCAGTCCTGTACATATTAGCTTCCTAGTGCCAGCTCACTGGGAAATGTTGAATCTTAAATCCTGGCTTTATTCAGCTATAGAAGAAATTGAATTACCCCCTCTGAGGATTCACTTCCTCCACCCATTGAAATGAGAAAGCAAATTCAGTCCCCAAACACTAATGAAGGTAGTGGCTCAGCCATTCCCTTTTTATTTAAAAGTTTATTGTTAGACTACAGTAATGAAGTTGGAAAGCAGGTTTATTTTTTTCTCTCCACACATTGGAATTTACAGTAATTTTCCTCACTTCCATGTCTAGTTACCTGAAAAAACAGTCTATTCTTTGCTTGTTTATTGTCATATAGGAAATAAGTTGTTACACTGTAGCAAAGCTACAGGGAGAGATGGAGAGTTAATTGTAAAACCAAGTCAATTTCTCTCACATGCTTACTATCATACCCGCATACTCATGAGAACTACAGAATGTGTATTCAGATGATGTCTGTCCTCCAGCCAAAAGACATTCCTCCAGGAGACTTGACCATGATTTTAGGTGATGGACTGGGTGACAGAGGACACCAGCTATTCAGTCTTGGTTACAGGTCCTTTCAGATGTTAATAACATGATGAATTTGGATGTGGTTTACACCACTTGAAGTTTACAGAGATTTTAGTCTGCCATCCCACATGAGTGAGTCATTAAGAATTAGGCATTGTCCTGTCTGCTGCTCTGAGTCTCCTAAGAACATGAACAGAGTCATCAGTACACAAAAATGCTACAGCTCTTCATCTGCCTTTGGTCTGTCATTCCCACACACAGTCAGTCCTGGCTGTTTCCTTTCACCTTAATGTTCCAGCTACTATTTCCTACAGTTGCAGGAATATACAGAAGAAAGGCAGGCAGGCCTGGGTATGAAAGGCAAGAGACACCTTTCATCTGTCCTGTAGATGAATTGTTTGAAAAAAAAATGAAAGAAAAAAGAAATTAGTAACAAGTGACCACATCCACAGACTAGCAATTAGTGCAGTTCACTTTCCTGCATTTTTCTCTCAGAACTGCTGTAGTTTAAATTCAGGATAGAATAGTGGACCAGTTACTTGCACTTATTCAACACTGTGCACAAAATGGATATGATTGACATTAATTTGTTGGTTTGGAAAAGCGGGTAATATGTGAATTGCCATTGCAAGATACCTGTTCCAGGACCAAATGAAGAAGGTTCAGCATTATATAAATTGACGAAGGCCTACACTGACTTGTGTGTCAGCTGTACAGTTTGCACAGTCTGATTTCATTTCACTTTTGATATCAGTTCCCCTTCCAGATTAATACTATAATAGCCAGGAAGTTATCTGGCCTCCTGCGATGTGCCTCTTTGCTATATCATCCCAGGTCATTGCTTCTATTTCATTTGTCGTCTTCCTTGGGAACAGAGATTATTAACATATTTCTATTAAATATGTGAAAAGGAATATATTTTCACGTCATAACCTTTATGTAGATGAAAATGAGCATTCCTCATTCCTTTGCCAAGCAAACACTTGTTCAGCTGAATGTTTCTTATTGTGCCAAGAAAATACTTGGTTACTTCATAGTATTAAAAACTATGTGGTTTAGGTCATTCTGATTAACACAGAAGTGTGTGGTCATAGTTGCTTCCTCTCTGTCTACCAGAACAGTTTCTAAATCGAAAGTTTTAACACTATACTCAACAACACTAAAAGCAGATTTGTTAAAAAAATATAGCCTGTGAGATGTCATAGCACTGAAGACAAAAGATGAGCTTAGAGTAATAATGACATTTTGTAGTTATGCGGAGTTTTTCATATTGAATGGTACCATAATGTTTTATAAACTAATACGTGAAAGTAGGCATTCTCAGCTAAAAGAGGGAGTGTAACTGAAGGAGCAGGCATACATTTTGGCAAAAGTATTGCTCTTCTGAGAAGTTCAGATGAGTCTTTTAATTTACCTGTCTTTTGAAGCAGGAACTGTAGAGCAATACTTGTAATTTTTTTCTGTTTACAAATAATTCATTCAATAAAGATTGTTTTATGAATATATGTTTTCCAAAATATTTACAAAGTATGCTTTTTCACTACAATTTGGTGGAATATTTAATGTGAGCTGTACCAATACAATATCTTGCAAAAATTAATCTTACTGTGTACCTCCATAATTAACTAGCGTAACTCCCATTTGCATAAACTATTTAAACCTCTTAAACCATAGAATTATGAATATAGAATGTTGTGGTTTAAGCCCAGGTGGAAACTAAGCACCACACAGCCGCTTGCTCAACCCCTGTCCTGCCCCATTCATCCTGGTGGAATTGGGAAGAGAATCAAAGCAGACCTTGTAAGTTGATATAACAACAGTTTAATAATCAAAAATAAAGTAAAAATACTGTAATAATGGTAAGTGATAATAATAAGGGGAAAAACAAGCGATGCACAATACAATTGCTAACCACCTGCTGATCGATACCAGGCCTGCCTTCCAGAACCCTTGTTCAAAAATTTTGGAACAAATATCTTAATTTTCTCAGTGTGGGAATATTCAGTTTTTCAAGTTAATTTTAAAAATGTACAATTGCTTTGTCTTCATTTGGAAGCAATTTTAAGGTGTAATGGGTTGAAATAGAAATATCTGGCTGAATTTCTCTCCTACATTTTCTGCTACAAATAAACTTTTATTTAGGTAATTACTGCTAATGTAACATGGATGCAATAAACTAGCCAAACTTTTCATTTACACTATTTTGCACAAAAAGAACTGTAACAAAGCACGTTTAGAGTAATATTCTACATCTATGCATTCCTCCCACTTTTCCAAGAAGCTAGTAAGTCAGGGGTTAGATTATGTGTCTCCCTATGTTTCCTCTTAATAATATACTTTGGGCCTATTTTCTCATGAAGTCACTCTCTCAGTTGGATCCAGAGTCAAAACTTTACCTTCAAGCCATCCTGTCCAGCAGCCTAAATGAAGGCTAAACTCTCAGTCTGGGATCTCCCTCTATTTCCCTTTGCCAGCAATATGGCAAAGAGATAATCTCAATTTGAACAAATGGCTGCACTGAAGTGTATTCGCCTCCAAAGTGGTGAAACAAATGTAACTCAGGCACCATGTGCAGACTGTTAAAACTTCATTAGAATTCTTCTCAGCTATGCTAGTCCAGCATTTCAGCTACTAATCCAGGTTAACAGCTCTCCATTTTTTGAGAGAGGCAATAAACAAGAAGATGGCATTTTAAAGGCATCATTGGAGGAAAGCATTAGGCAGTGCATGGCTTAAATTAAGTTTTGTCCTATACAAACTTGCCTTAATAAACTTTCAACTTGTCAAGATATCAGTTGAAACACTTTTAAGATCCAGCACTTCAGTGCAACTAATATTCTTGACATTTGAAATATTATGTGAGGAGCTTCAGGTGTAAAGTGCATTGTAGACAAAAGACTTTCTTGCCTCAAAAAGAAACTCATAAAATGGTTGAATTGTCAGGAAAGTGACAGCCAGTAAGGGACAAGAATGCAAATGGATTTAGAGCTGTGGTAGTTCCTGAAGGACAAAGGCATTAAGTTAAGTGACAGTCGGGACACATCTCTGGATTTATAATCTCCTCTCCACTCTCATCCTTGATTGCACCCTGCAGATCACAAGGCTAGCCTAAAGCACAAGGCTTGAGCCAAGTTTAAAACTGAGCCAAGAGAGGATAATGCATGTTATTGAGTTATATCTGAGCTGGATTGTCAAAGGGTTCAGTTCAGGAAAAGTTGATTGAGGGTTATTCCTTTATACCATATTAGTGCTTCACCAAGAAAAAAATAGCATGTCAAGATACTAAATTCTCACCTATACTGGCATGCAAAGTAAAAATCAGTGATGCACTGAGTAGTCATAAATGCTAGGAAATAACATTTCCCACAAAAATAAGAAACTCCTTACCACCTAATCCAAAAGACATGAATAAAGATTTTGGTGCATTTTTTTTGTTTCTTGATTTTCTTGGTTTTGTTTTTTTTGCATTAGCTATTTTGATTCCTGGGTACCAAAGATGAGAAAGAGCTACCTAAACGCCTTTGTAGTATCGCATAGGCATCCATTGATTCAACCCTTTCTAATCATTAGTCCCCTCATAATATATTTGAAATTTCCCCCAAACTATTTCTAAGAACATTTGCTACTCTCAAATTATGTTAATAGTTAATATAGCTGCCTTGCATCACATTTCCTATCAGCTTATTTTTTTCACAGTAAACCACATTGGAAGATCCTCACAGTTCTCACATCCTAGGTTCCATTGTTAGCCAGCAGACCCAAAGTTGGATCTCTTCAGGAGTCAATTTTTCCGTTTTACCTGGTGCTAGCACTTGTTGCTACAGCACCTGTGGGAGAAAAAAAAATAAAAATCACTGTAAGCCCCTACTCTAAATCGGTGCTTATCGTGTACCATATATTACACTACTGACTTTTCTATGCAAATATAAATATCAGTTTAATACTCTGACAGGTTTATTTTTTTCTGGATCTGATCTACTCAGGCTACCAGGTTTGTGTCTGGGGGACTGACAGCTGGCAATGCAGTGATGGCTGCCAGAAACTCCCCTAGGTGGTCATACTCAACATCACAAGTTTCAGGATCAACATTTCTAAAAGCCAGTAATAATTACAGGAGCACCCATTTTCCAAAATAGGATATGAAATACAAACCATGTCTTAAAAGCACAGAGAAGTTATAATCCTGCTATCCAAAACACAAGCCATAAGTTCTGTTATACCTCTTCAAACCCTTTTCACACCTCAAATCCTAGTCTTGGCTGAATTAGTAGTGCTCCTACTTTTGCCAGAGACGTTAAAAGCCATTCTGACCCCACTTTATCAAACGTCTTCTGATCATGCGATCATACTGACCATAAGGTCATGCAGCAACATTACCTTGTCAATCTGCCCAGACTACCAGCCCTGGTCCAAAGGCAATCAAACACAGGTCTATCTGCATATTAGTGGAAAATGCTGGTACAGCAAATTAGACCTCATCCAAGCCCCAGATCACATTCAAAATATCTCAGTGAGAGAACACCAGACATAGTTCTTGACTGCACAGTCTTTTCTGATTCTTCTTGAAACTTCATCCTGTCCCCAGCACTTCAGAGAAAGGGACACATTAGTTCAACATTCAAATGTTAAACTAATGTGTCCATTTTCCCCCACAAAAGAGGGAAAAAAGCATTCCCAATTGAAATATTCCAATTCTAAACATACATTTTTTCAATGAAGTACCTAAAAGAAAGGTTACTGTATATAATACTGTTCCAGTGGACAGCAATCTTCTCATCACAACAGCATCACTTTACAGTTGCAATGGTAGAGTGGTGTGACCAAGGGGTGCTGGAGAACTTTCAGCTTTTGAAGATCACACAAGTACCTGTTAGATCTCTCTACAGAAACCCGTTCATTTCCTCCTCAGAGGGAAGGCAGGAAGACTCTGCCACAAATCATTTTATTAAAGTCAAGCAGTGAAAAATACCTATTTTGACTCAGGCACATAATAGTGAATTCAAATATAATTGAGCTTCATAGGTAGAGAACAACCGTGTATTTTCCTCTATTTTGCAATAACATACTTCCTCCCCTCTCAACTAACTTTGAAGATTTTTTGATAAGTCAAAAAAATAAATCTGGTACCTTGAAAGTAAGACCACCTGTGAAGTGGAATACTAAAAAGGGGGAACAAACAATAACACAACCAAAACCCCAGGACAACCTCAAACCGAAAGCCCCAAAATGAGTTTAAATGGCACCTCAGAATCCTATGCAGGGTGGCAGAGGTGGGGGAAAGCAGGTGGGGTTCCTCAGGGCTGCAAGGCAATCAGTGCTCTCAGGGCCCGGACACATCTGGAGGGCGTAATGCATAAGGTGAGGTTTGTCTTGAGGACTATAAAAGTCTGAGGAAGTTGGAGCAGTTTGGGCTTTGTATATAGCTGTTAGATAAGGTAGGATTTTTTTGGTTTTTTAGCAAAGATAAATGTTAGTTAAATATTTTACTGAAAATTAGGGCTGTTTTAACAAGAGTATTAAGTTCTTTCTGCCACTTTGACTGCTTTTCTGTTCTTTGTTAGGGATTTTAATTGTCTTGGAAGCAACGAGATTGGTAGTGGTACAGTATGAATATATACATGCTTATGTGTTGTGTATTTCTGCCAATACATATGTGAGCAGCATACACTTCTGTAGCATATTGTCACTTTAAAAGAATTGTAATATATGCAGGGAGTAGGAAAAAAATCATTGAAAGTGAAGATCCATGCATGGATCAAACATCTAGTATAAATTTCGGAATATAAATACAGTGACGCTTGAGAGACCCCTTCCCCCTTCCCCAGCAGTGGAGAATTAGGTTATGATTTTGAGGTCATATAGCATCTTGGGTTTTATTCGTGGAGCAAGACTGCCATCTAGCGTCCATTTCTTCGGGGGGGGGCAGTCATGTTCGGAGAGTGGTCTTCTCGCTAATCAGGCCTCGTAGCCTCTCTGCTTGATCTATCCGACCTCGAACTCCTAAATTAAATGTTCTAGGACCAGCTAAGACATATGTCTTAGAACTTCCCATTTGCTTAAACAATATTTAATTGACTTTCTTCTTAACAGAACAATCTCTTATTGAAGAACATTTCAGAGGCACGTAAGCTGATTTCTTGAAGATGGGCATACGATATACTCTCTATTCCTTTCCATGTGTTATCTACATTCTCTCTCCTAAAAATAACTGAAGTCTTAAAAGAATTAGGATATCATTTTTATCTAAGATAAAGCTTCTGATGTACTAAGTCGTTTAGAAAAGAGATCCTCTCTCATTTTAGTGCCATTGTGACAAGAGGGGGCTTCACGTAACACCTGGACCACTGAACACTGCAGATTCCCCTGGAATCAAAGGGCCATTGGGACACTCTAGGGCCTCATGGAAGAGGGAGGCAGTACAGAGAGACCTCAAATTAGAGGTTTGCGCAATCATCCACCAGAGGAAGTTCAACGAGGGGAAGTGCCAGATTCTCTCCCTGGGATGGGGCAACCTCGGTTGTACGGACAGACTGGGAATGACATGTTGCATAGCAGTGCTGGAAAATGGCCTCTGGGATCGTGGTGGATGGCCAGCTGGCCAAGAGTCAGTGGTGCCCTGGCGGGGGCTCACTGCTCGCTCACACAAGGGTTTTCAGACACACGAGTCCTTCCCTTGCACACACCCAGACAGACAGTTCATGGCAGCAGGGGCAGTATCTCCTGGGGCTCCTGCTGCCACGCCCGGAGCCTGGATACATCTCAACCCTTGTGAGGTGCCACTTGCTCTGTCACTATCTGAGAAGCCCCACGGCCTGAGGGATGGGCACAGGGAGCTCTGTCCACAGAAGCACATCCCAGAACTGCATCCAGGGGCTTTGCCAGGGTTTAGTACCGTAAATTCAAAGTGACACCAGACACTCTTTGTCCCACAGAACTTCAAGGCTCCCCCATGAGGCTGATGGCAATTGTACTTGCTCAGGGTCATCTCCCCACACCACCACCAGGTGTGTGCTCAAGACTTGTCTCTTCAATGCAAAGAGAGTCACCCGCCCTAGTCCATCCGTGTCTCTCCAGGGAAGGCTAAAGAACTTCTGTGGGCTGGATGAGAAGCCAGTGCACATGGGAATGGACCACGCCCTTCCCTGGTGGTCCTTCATGTCCTTTTCCTGAGTTGAGAGCAATGGGAAAGGGAATGAACCTTTGGACCCGGGGAGCTGAGCCGGGAGGGATGTTCTGCGTCTCGTGCCCCTCGAGCATTCTCAAAAGCGCCTGCCGTGGAGGACAATTCAGGAGTCCCCCCGGGCCAGCAAAAGAGAGATGAGAAGGAAGAGATGATGGCCACGAAAAAAGCTCATGGTCTGTCAATCTTGAACTCCTCGAGACCAATCCTCAGCCCTCCTACCTAGCCCGGCCCCGCCGCCTCCGCGGCGCAGAGCTCCGAACGCCGCCCCGCTGCCGCCGCTCTCGCCGGCCCTCCGGATCCAGCCCGCACCCGACGAGAGCCCGAGAGGCGTCGGCGCCCCGGTACAGTACCCGGGCTTAGTTGGATGAGGAGGACCGTGGACGGAGACGAGAACAGTGGACGGAGACGAAGACAGAGGAGGGAGAGGAGGCGGGGAGGAGGCGGCCCGGCCGGAGCAGAGACGGGGCTATCGGAGGCAGCGAGAAGCCGGGCGGCGGATGGGCGCTTTCGGCGCCAGCGGAGAGCGGGACTGGCGGCGCTGGCCGCGGTTCTGCTCGGTGCGCAAGGCTGGCGTCCGGCGACCGGGGGGCCACGGCTGGAGTTGCCGTGCAGGTCCCTCCAGGGAGGGAGGCTGCCGTCCTGCCTGGCAGGTTCTTCACAGAGCTCCGTCTCCCAACTAGCCTCCCGTCCGTCCCTCCCTCTTCTCCGTAAAGTATTCCCTCGGAACACTCACCTGTCTTTTCTTTGTCGAGCCGTTCCCGTTTCCTTGCTTTACTCTCGGTCCTTCAGAGACCTCCTGCAGTCCGTCCTTCCCCTTTTCTACTTTCCTTTCTCTCTTGCTTAGCTCAGTCGCGCAGCTTCCCATTCTTCAGTGACTCCAAAAATCCACCTCTCTTTCCCGCACTCAACTCTCCAGCAAATTCTAATGGGCACTTCCACAACTGCACACCTTGACAGTCTCGTCAAATTCTTCTCCGTACGGTCCTGACTCTTTCTGTGCCCTGTCTTCTGGGAAGCAACCTCCAGTGCAAAAAGCCATTCTGACGGCTTTTTGTCTTTATCTCCCCGCCAGTGTCTGCAGGCAGAGCCCAGGGCTACTAGGACACATTGGTGGAGACAACGGAAGGCAGTGAGATCATCAGAAAGTGTTCACACGCCAACCTCCGGATCGGCGATTTTATCCCTTTCTACCGGCAGCTCCCGGGTCACAGCACGGAACTCCTCGCGCGCGCTGCTAAAGGGTGCAGAGAGCTGCGTGCGCCAGCGGGGCGGCTGTCGTTGTCGGGAGATGGACGTTGGACCTTCCTCTAACTCTCCGGACCCCCTCTTGGGGACACGGCGCTGTATTCCTTCGCCCTGGCAGACAGGGATTCATTGACACGGTCGCCTTTGGAGCTTTCAGGGGCTTTTCTTAGAAATGCACAACTCGTTTAATACTTTCTACAGGGCAGCAATGTAGCGCCCCTATGAAAAAAGGGCGTTTCACTACTACACAAAGCACGGACCGCAGGAGTTCTCTAAAGGACAGAGAGAAAAGCAAGGGAAAAGAATGGCTTCACAAAAATAAGAGTGGTGAGTGTTTCGTGGGAATGCTTTATGGAGCAGAGGGGGGGACGGACGGGAGGCTAGTTGGGAGACTGAGCTCTGTGAAGAACCTGCCAGGCAGGACGGCAGCCTCGAGGGACCTGCACGGCCACCTCATTCGCGGCCACCACGGTCCCCGGGCGCCAGCCTTGCGCACCGAGCAGAACCGCGGCCAGCGCCGCCAGCCCCGCTCCCCAAAGAGCCGCATCCAGCGATCCGCCGCCCGGCCTCCCGCTGCCCCCAACAGCCCCGTCTCTCTGCTCCGGCCGGTCCGCCTCCTCCCCGCCTCCTCTCCCTCCTCTGCTTTCTTCTCCCTCCCCTGCCCTCCTCAACCAGTTCCGCCTCGGCACTCTGCCCCTCAACCTGCTGCAGATGTACTGCTTCCACCACATCCAGTTCAGGTGTGACAGGCTCTTCTCTTGTCCTCTGAGCAAGAGGAGCAGCAGGAGGGACACACAAGAGCTCTCCTCACAGAGGCTGCATCGCCAGGAAGTCCAAAGAAGTTCGGAGATTCTGTGCCACGTCCGAGCTTTCTCTGGGGATGCTGCTTCTCCCATGCACTGCGTCGCCGTAGCACTCGTACCACAGCCCCTGACAAAAGCCCAGGTGGTCTTTGTGGCTAGCAGAATTGCTCCTGCTGCCAGCAGGGATGCTCCTCGAGACAGACGAGGAGAGGCTGACCCGGGGAGCTGAGCCGGGAGGGATGTTCTGCGTCTCGTGCCCCTCGAGCATTCTCAAAAGCGCCTGCCGTGGAGGACAATTCAGGAGTCCCCCCGGGCCAGCAAAAGAGAGATGAGAAGGAAGAGATGATGGCCACGAAAAAAGCTCATGGTCTGTCAATCTTGAACTCCTCGAGACCAATCCTCAGCCCTCCCACCTAGCCCGGCCCCGCCGCCTCCGCGGCGCAGAGCTCCGAACGCCGCCCCGCTGCCGCCGCTCTCGCCGGCCCTCCGGATCCAGCCCGCACCGACGAGAGCCCGAGAGGCGTCGGCGCCCCGGTACAGTACCCGGGCTTAGTTGGATGAGGAGGACCGTGGACGGAGACGAGAACAGTGGACGGAGACGAAGACAGAGGAGGGAGAGGAGGTGGGGAGGAGGCGGCCCGGCCGGAGCAGAGACGGGGCTATCGGAGGCAGCGAGAAGCCGGGCGGCGGATGGGCGCTTTCGGCGCCAGCGGAGAGCGGGACTGGCGGCGCTGGCCGCGGTTCTGCTCGGTGCGCAAGGCTGGCGCCCGGCGACCGGGGGGCCGCGGCTGGAGTTGCCGTGCAGGTCCCTCTCCTGGCCTGTCCCGGGGATCATCCCTACTGGTAACAGGCGCACTTCTGCTGGTGATAAAGACCACCTGGTCTTTTGTCAGGGGATGTGGCACGAGTGCTGCGGAGAGGCCTTGCATGGGAGAAGCACCTTCCCCAGAGAAAGCTCGGACGTGGCATGGCATCTCCCACCTTCTTTGGACTTTCTGGCGATGTGGCCTCTGTGAGGAGAGCTCTTCTGTGTCCCTCCTCCTGCTCCTCTTACTCAGAGGACCAGGGAACAGCCTGTCACATCTGAACTGGATGTGCTGGAACCAGCATATCTGCAGCAGGTTGACGGGCACTCTGAGGCACAGTCCAAAGGTTCATTCCCTTTCCCATTGCTCTCAACTCAGGAAAAGGACATGAAGGACCACCAGGGAAGGGCGTGGTCCATTCCCATGTGCACTGGCTTCTCATCCAGCCCACAGAAGTTCTTTAGCCTTCCCTGGAGAGACACGGATGGACTAGGGCGGGTGAAGAGACTTGAAGAGACAAGTCTTGAGCACACACCTGGTGGTGGTGTGGGGAGATGACCCTGAGCAAGTACAATTGCCATCAGCCTCATGGGGGAGCCTTGAAGTTCTGTGGGACAAAGAGTGTCTGGTGTCACTTTGAATTTACGGTACTAAACCCTGGCAAAGCCCCTGGATGCAGTTCTGGGATGTGCTTCTGTGGACAGAGCTCCCTGTGCCCATCCCTCAGGCCGTGGGGCTTCTCAGATAGTGGCAGAGCAAGTGGCACCTCACAAGGGTTGAGATGTATCCAGGCTCCGGGCGTGGCAGCAGGAGCCCCAGGAGATACTGCCCCTGCTGCCATGAACTGTCTGTCTGGGTGTGTGCAAGGGAAGGACTCGTGTGTCTGAAAACCCTTGTGTGAGCGAGCAGTGAGCCCCCGCCAGGGCACCACTGACTCTTGGCCAGCTGGCCATCCACCACGATCCCAGAGGCCATTTTCCAGCACTGCTATGCAACATGTCATTCCCAGTCTGTCCGTACAACCGAGGTTGCCCCATCCCAGGGAGAGAATCTGGCACTTCCCCTCGTTGAACTTCCTCTGGTGGATGATTGCGCAAACCTCTAATTTGAGGTCTCTCTGTACTGCCTCCCTCTTCCATGAGGCCCTAGAGTGTCCCAATGGCCCTTTGATTCCAGGGGAATCTGCAGTGTTCAGTGGTCCAGGTGTTACGTGAAGCCCCCTCTTGTCACAATGGCACTAAAATGAGAGAGGATCTCTTTTCTAAACGACTTAGTACATCAGAAGCTTTATCTTAGATAAAAATGATATCCTAATTCTTTTAAGACTTCAGTTATTTTTAGGAGAGAGAATGTAGATAACACATGGAAACGAATAGAGAGTATATCGTATGCCCATCTTCAAGAAATCAGCTTACGTGCCTCTGAAATGTTCTTCAATAAGAGATTGTTCTGTTAAGAAGAAAGTCAATTAAATATTGTTTAAGCAAATGGGAAGTTCTAAGACATATGTCTTAGCTGGTCCTAGAACATTTAATTTAGGAGTTCGAGGTCGGATAGATCAAGCAGAGAGGCTACGAGGCCTGATTAGCGAGAAGACCACTCTCCGAACATGACTGCCCCCCCCCGAAGAAATGGACGCTAGATGGCAGTCTTGCTCCACGAATAAAACCCAAGATGCTATATGACCTCAAAATCATAACCTAATTCTCCACTGCTGGGGAAGGGGGAAGGGGTCTCTCAAGCGTCACTGTATTTATATTCCGAAATTTATACTAGATGTTTGATCCATGCATGGCAGAGTACCCCATGTATTCCCAGCTGACATATTAAAGAAATGTTCGATACAATGGTTTCTGGTCATTGGATTGAATTCTTTTTTTTCCCCCTTTGATTCCATGAAATTCCAAAGATATCTTTTAGGGTTTGTTTAATACCGTGAAGTCCCGCCTCTGAGCACCCCTCAACCTGCTGCAGATGTGCTGCTTCCACCACATGCAGTTCAGATGTGACAGGCTGTTCCCTGGTCCTCTGAGCAAGAGGAGCAGGAGGAGGGGGGACACAGAAGAGATCTCCTCACGGAGGTTGCATCTCCAGGAAGTTCAAAGCAGGTGGGAGATGCCATGCCACATCCGAGCTTTCTCTGGGGATGCTGCTTCTCCCATGCACTGCCTCGCCGTAGCACTCGTACCACAGCCCCTGACAAAAGCCCAGGTGGTCTTTGTGGCTAGCAGAATTGCTCCTGCTGCCAGCAGGGATGCTCCTCGAGACAGACGAGGAGAGGCTGACCCGGGGAGCTGAGCCGGGAGGGATGTTCTGCGTCTCGTGCCCCTCGAGCATTCTCAAAAGCGCCTGCCGTGGAGGACAATTCAGGAGTCCCCCCGGGCCAGCAAAAGAGAGATGAGAAGGAAGAGATGATGGCCACGAAAAAAGCTCATGGTCTGTCAATCTTGAACTCCTCGAGACCAATCCTCAGCCCTCCTACCTAGCCCGGCCCCGCCGCCTCCGCGGCGCAGAGCTCCGAACGCCGCCCCGCTGCCGCCGCTCTCGCCGGCCCTCCGGATCCAACCCGCACCCGACGAGAGCCCGAGAGGCGTCGGCGCCCCGGTACAGTACCCGGGCTTAGTTGGATGAGGAGGACCGTGGACGGAGACGAGAACAGTGGACGGAGACGAAGACAGAGGAGGGAGAGGAGGCGGGGAGGAGGCGGCCCGGCCGGAGCAGAGACGGGGCTATCGGAGGCAGCGAGAAGCCGGGCGGCGGATGGGCGCTTTCGGCGCCAGCGGAGAGCGGGACTGGCGGCGCTGGCCGCGGTTCTGCTCGGTGCGCAAGGCTGGCGTCCGGCGACCGGGGGGCCACGGCTGGAGTTGCCGTGCAGGTCCCTCCAGGGAGGGAGGCTGCCGTCCTGCCTGGCAGGTTCTTCACAGAGCTCCGTCTCCCAACTAGCCTCCCGTCCGTCCCTCCCTCTTCTCCGTAAAGTATTCCCTCGGAACACTCACCTGTCTTTTCTTTGTCGAGCCGTTCCCGTTTCCTTGCTTTACTCTCGGTCCTTCAGAGACCTCCTGCAGTCCGTCCTTCCCCTTTTCTACTTTCCTTTCTCTCTTGCTTAGCTCAGTCGCGCAGCTTCCCATTCTTCAGTGACTCCAGAAATCCACCTCTCTTTCCCGCACTCAACTCTCCAGCAAATTCTAATGGGCACTTCCACAACTGCACACCTTGACAGTCTCGTCAAATTCTTCTCCGTACGGTCCTGACTCTTTCTGTGCCCTGTCTTCTGGGAAGCAACCTCCAGTGCAAAAAGCCATTCTGACGGCTTTTTGTCTTTATCTCCCCGCCAGTGTCTGCAGGCAGAGCCCAGGGCTACTAGGACACATTGGTGGAGACAACGGAAGGCAGTGAGATCATCAGAAAGTGTTCACACGCCAACCTCCGGATCGGCGATTTTATCCCTTTCTACCGGCAGCTCCCGGGTCACAGCACGGAACTCCTCGCGCGCGCTGCTAAAGGGTGCAGAGAGCTGCGTGCGCCAGCGGGGCGGCTGTCGTTGTCGGGAGATGGACGTTGGACCTTCCTCTAACTCTCCGGACCCCCTCTTGGGGACACGGCGCTGTATTCCTTCGCCCTGGCAGACAGGGATTCATTGACACGGTCGCCTTTGGAGCTTTCAGGGGCTTTTCTTAGAAATGCACAACTCGTTTAATACTTTCTACAGGGCAGCAATGTAGCGCCCCTATGAAAAAAGGGCGTTTCACTACTACACAAAGCACGGACCGCAGGAGTTCTCTAAAGGACAGAGAGAAAAGCAAGGGAAAAGAATGGCTTCACAAAAATAAGAGTGGTGAGTGTTTCGTGGGAATGCTTTATGGAGCAGAGGGGGGGACGGACGGGAGGCTAGTTGGGAGACTGAGCTCTGTGAAGAACCTGCCAGGCAGGACGGCAGCCTCGAGGGACCTGCACGGCCACCTCATTCGCGGCCACCACGGTCCCCGGGCGCCAGCCTTGCGCACCGAGCAGAACCGCGGCCAGCGCCGCCAGCCCCGCTCCCCAAAGAGCCGCATCCAGCGATCCGCCGCCCGGCCTCCCGCTGCCCCCAACAGCCCCGTCTCTCTGCTCCGGCCGGTCCGCCTCCTCCCCGCCTCCTCTCCCTCCTCTGCTTTCTTCTCCCTCCCCTGCCCTCCTCAACCAGTTCCGCCTCGGCACTCTGCCCCTCAACCTGCTGCAGATGTACTGCTTCCACCACATCCAGTTCAGGTGTGACAGGCTCTTCTCTTGTCCTCTGAGCAAGAGGAGCAGCAGGAGGGACACACAAGAGCTCTCCTCACAGAGGCTGCATCGCCAGGAAGTCCAAAGAAGTTCGGAGATTCTGTGCCACGTCCGAGCTTTCTCTGGGGATGCTGCTTCTCCCATGCACTGCGTCGCCGTAGCACTCGTACCACAGCCCCTGACAAAAGCCCAGGTGGTCTTTGTGGCTAGCAGAATTGCTCCTGCTGCCAGCAGGGATGCTCCTCGAGACAGACGAGGAGAGGCTGACCCGGGGAGCTGAGCCGGGAGGGATGTTCTGCGTCTCGTGCCCCTCGAGCATTCTCAAAAGCGCCTGCCGTGGAGGACAATTCAGGAGTCCCCCCGGGCCAGCAAAAGAGAGATGAGAAGGAAGAGATGATGGCCACGAAAAAAGCTCATGGTCTGTCAATCTTGAACTCCTCGAGACCAATCCTCAGCCCTCCCACCTAGCCCGGCCCCGCCGCCTCCGCGGCGCAGAGCTCCGAACGCCGCCCCGCTGCCGCCGCTCTCGCCGGCCCTCCGGATCCAGCCCGCACCGACGAGAGCCCGAGAGGCGTCGGCGCCCCGGTACAGTACCCGGGCTTAGTTGGATGAGGAGGACCGTGGACGGAGACGAGAACAGTGGACGGAGACGAAGACAGAGGAGGGAGAGGAGGCGGGGAGGAGGCGGCCCGGCCGGAGCAGAGACGGGGCTATCGGAGGCAGCGAGAAGCCGGGCGGCGGATGGGCGCTTTCGGCGCCAGCGGAGAGCGGGACTGGCGGCGCTGGCCGCGGTTCTGCTCGGTGCGCAAGGCTGGCGCCCGGCGACCGGGGGGCCGCGGCTGGAGTTGCCGTGCAGGTCCCTCTCCTGGCCTGTCCCGGGGATCATCCCTACTGGTAACAGGCGCACTTCTGCTGGTGATAAAGACCACCTGGTCTTTTGTCAGGGGATGTGGCACGAGTGCTGCGGAGAGGCCTTGCATGGGAGAAGCACCTTCCCCAGAGAAAGCTCGGACGTGGCATGGCATCTCCCACCTTCTTTGGACTTTCTGGCGATGTGGCCTCTGTGAGGAGAGCTCTTCTGTGTCCCTCCTCCTGCTCCTCTTACTCAGAGGACCAGGGAACAGCCTGTCACATCTGAACTGGATGTGCTGGAACCAGCATATCTGCAGCAGGTTGACGGGCACTCTGAGGCACAGTCCAAAGGTTCATTCCCTTTCCCATTGCTCTCAACTCAGGAAAAGGACATGAAGGACCACCAGGGAAGGGCGTGGTCCATTCCCATGTGCACTGGCTTCTCATCCAGCCCACAGAAGTTCTTTAGCCTTCCCTGGAGAGACACGGATGGACTAGGGCGGGTGAAGAGACTTGAAGAGACAAGTCTTGAGCACACACCTGGTGGTGGTGTGGGGAGATGACCCTGAGCAAGTACAATTGCCATCAGCCTCATGGGGGAGCCTTGAAGTTCTGTGGGACAAAGAGTGTCTGGTGTCACTTTGAATTTACGGTACTAAACCCTGGCAAAGCCCCTGGATGCAGTTCTGGGATGTGCTTCTGTGGACAGAGCTCCCTGTGCCCATCCCTCAGGCCGTGGGGCTTCTCAGATAGTGGCAGAGCAAGTGGCACCTCACAAGGGTTGAGATGTATCCAGGCTCCGGGCGTGGCAGCAGGAGCCCCAGGAGATACTGCCCCTGCTGCCATGAACTGTCTGTCTGGGTGTGTGCAAGGGAAGGACTCGTGTGTCTGAAAACCCTTGTGTGAGCGAGCAGTGAGCCCCCGCCAGGGCACCACTGACTCTTGGCCAGCTGGCCATCCACCACGATCCCAGAGGCCATTTTCCAGCACTGCTATGCAACATGTCATTCCCAGTCTGTCCGTACAACCGAGGTTGCCCCATCCCAGGGAGAGAATCTGGCACTTCCCCTCGTTGAACTTCCTCTGGTGGATGATTGCGCAAACCTCTAATTTGAGGTCTCTCTGTACTGCCTCCCTCTTCCATGAGGCCCTAGAGTGTCCCAATGGCCCTTTGATTCCAGGGGAATCTGCAGTGTTCAGTGGTCCAGGTGTTACGTGAAGCCCCCTCTTGTCACAATGGCACTAAAATGAGAGAGGATCTCTTTTCTAAACGACTTAGTACATCAGAAGCTTTATCTTAGATAAAAATGATATCCTAATTCTTTTAAGACTTCAGTTATTTTTAGGAGAGAGAATGTAGATAACACATGGAAACGAATAGAGAGTATATCGTATGCCCATCTTCAAGAAATCAGCTTACGTGCCTCTGAAATGTTCTTCAATAAGAGATTGTTCTGTTAAGAAGAAAGTCAATTAAATATTGTTTAAGCAAATGGGAAGTTCTAAGACATATGTCTTAGCTGGTCCTAGAACATTTAATTTAGGAGTTCGAGGTCGGATAGATCAAGCAGAGAGGCTACGAGGCCTGATTAGCGAGAAGACCACTCTCCGAACATGACTGCCCCCCCCCGAAGAAATGGACGCTAGATGGCAGTCTTGCTCCACGAATAAAACCCAAGATGCTATATGACCTCAAAATCATAACCTAATTCTCCACTGCTGGGGAAGGGGGAAGGGGTCTCTCAAGCGTCACTGTATTTATATTCCGAAATTTATACTAGATGTTTGATCCATGCATGGCAGAGTACCCCATGTATTCCCAGCTGACATATTAAAGAAATGTTCGATACAATGGTTTCTGGTCATTGGATTGAATTCTTTTTTTTCCCCCTTTGATTCCATGAAATTCCAAAGATATCTTTTAGGGTTTGTTTAATACCGTGAAGTCCCGCCTCTGAGCACCCCTCAACCTGCTGCAGATGTGCTGCTTCCACCACATGCAGTTCAGATGTGACAGGCTGTTCCCTGGTCCTCTGAGCAAGAGGAGCAGGAGGAGGGGGGACACAGAAGAGATCTCCTCACGGAGGTTGCATCTCCAGGAAGTTCAAAGCAGGTGGGAGATGCCATGCCACATCCGAGCTTTCTCTGGGGATGCTGCTTCTCCCATGCACTGCCTCGCCGTAGCACTCGTACCACAGCCCCTGACAAAAGCCCAGGTGGTCTTTGTGGCTAGCAGAATTGCTCCTGCTGCCAGCAGGGATGCTCCTCGAGACAGACGAGGAGAGGCTGACCCGGGGAGCTGAGCCGGGAGGGATGTTCTGCGTCTCGTGCCCCTCGAGCATTCTCAAAAGCGCCTGCCGTGGAGGACAATTCAGGAGTCCCCCCGGGCCAGCAAAAGAGAGATGAGAAGGAAGAGATGATGGCCACGAAAAAAGCTCATGGTCTGTCAATCTTGAACTCCTCGAGACCAATCCTCAGCCCTCCTACCTAGCCCGGCCCCGCCGCCTCCGCGGCGCAGAGCTCCGAACGCCGCCCCGCTGCCGCCGCTCTCGCCGGCCCTCCGGATCCAACCCGCACCCGACGAGAGCCCGAGAGGCGTCGGCGCCCCGGTACAGTACCCGGGCTTAGTTGGATGAGGAGGACCGTGGACGGAGACGAGAACAGTGGACGGAGACGAAGACAGAGGAGGGAGAGGAGGCGGGGAGGAGGCGGCCCGGCCGGAGCAGAGACGGGGCTATCGGAGGCAGCGAGAAGCCGGGCGGCGGATGGGCGCTTTCGGCGCCAGCGGAGAGCGGGACTGGCGGCGCTGGCCGCGGTTCTGCTCGGTGCGCAAGGCTGGCGTCCGGCGACCGGGGGGCCACGGCTGGAGTTGCCGTGCAGGTCCCTCCAGGGAGGGAGGCTGCCGTCCTGCCTGGCAGGTTCTTCACAGAGCTCCGTCTCCCAACTAGCCTCCCGTCCGTCCCTCCCTCTTCTCCGTAAAGTATTCCCTCGGAACACTCACCTGTCTTTTCTTTGTCGAGCCGTTCCCGTTTCCTTGCTTTACTCTCGGTCCTTCAGAGACCTCCTGCAGTCCGTCCTTCCCCTTTTCTACTTTCCTTTCTCTCTTGCTTAGCTCAGTCGCGCAGCTTCCCATTCTTCAGTGACTCCAAAAATCCACCTCTCTTTCCCGCACTCAACTCTCCAGCAAATTCTAATGGGCACTTCCACAACTGCACACCTTGACAGTCTCGTCAAATTCTTCTCCGTACGGTCCTGACTCTTTCTGTGCCCTGTCTTCTGGGAAGCAACCTCCAGTGCAAAAAGCCATTCTGACGGCTTTTTGTCTTTATCTCCCCGCCAGTGTCTGCAGGCAGAGCCCAGGGCTACTAGGACACATTGGTGGAGACAACGGAAGGCAGTGAGATCATCAGAAAGTGTTCACACGCCAACCTCCGGATCGGCGATTTTATCCCTTTCTACCGGCAGCTCCCGGGTCACAGCACGGAACTCCTCGCGCGCGCTGCTAAAGGGTGCAGAGAGCTGCGTGCGCCAGCGGGGCGGCTGTCGTTGTCGGGAGATGGACGTTGGACCTTCCTCTAACTCTCCGGACCCCCTCTTGGGGACACGGCGCTGTATTCCTTCGCCCTGGCAGACAGGGATTCATTGACACGGTCGCCTTTGGAGCTTTCAGGGGCTTTTCTTAGAAATGCACAACTCGTTTAATACTTTCTACAGGGCAGCAATGTAGCGCCCCTATGAAAAAAGGGCGTTTCACTACTACACAAAGCACGGACCGCAGGAGTTCTCTAAAGGACAGAGAGAAAAGCAAGGGAAAAGAATGGCTTCACAAAAATAAGAGTGGTGAGTGTTTCGTGGGAATGCTTTATGGAGCAGAGGGGGGGACGGACGGGAGGCTAGTTGGGAGACTGAGCTCTGTGAAGAACCTGCCAGGCAGGACGGCAGCCTCGAGGGACCTGCACGGCCACCTCATTCGCGGCCACCACGGTCCCCGGGCGCCAGCCTTGCGCACCGAGCAGAACCGCGGCCAGCGCCGCCAGCCCCGCTCCCCAAAGAGCCGCATCCAGCGATCCGCCGCCCGGCCTCCCGCTGCCCCCAACAGCCCCGTCTCTCTGCTCCGGCCGGTCCGCCTCCTCCCCGCCTCCTCTCCCTCCTCTGCTTTCTTCTCCCTCCCCTGCCCTCCTCAACCAGTTCCACCTCGGCACTCTGCCCCTCAACCTGCTGCAGATGTACTGCTTCCACCACATCCAGTTCAGGTGTGACAGGCTCTTCTCTTGTCCTCTGAGCAAGAGGAGCAGCAGGAGGGACACACAAGAGCTCTCCTCACAGAGGCTGCATCGCCAGGAAGTCCAAAGAAGTTCGGAGATTCTGTGCCACGTCCGAGCTTTCTCTGGGGATGCTGCTTCTCCCATGCACTGCGTCGCCGTAGCACTCGTACCACAGCCCCTGACAAAAGCCCAGGTGGTCTTTGTGGCTAGCAGAATTGCTCCTGCTGCCAGCAGGGATGCTCCTCGAGACAGACGAGGAGAGGCTGACCCGGGGAGCTGAGCCGGGAGGGATGTTCTGCGTCTCGTGCCCCTCGAGCATTCTCAAAAGCGCCTGCCGTGGAGGACAATTCAGGAGTCCCCCCGGGCCAGCAAAAGAGAGATGAGAAGGAAGAGATGATGGCCACGAAAAAAGCTCATGGTCTGTCAATCTTGAACTCCTCGAGACCAATCCTCAGCCCTCCCACCTAGCCCGGCCCCGCCGCCTCCGCGGCGCAGAGCTCCGAACGCCGCCCCGCTGCCGCCGCTCTCGCCGGCCCTCCGGATCCAGCCCGCACCGACGAGAGCCCGAGAGGCGTCGGTGCCCCGGTACAGTACCCGGGCTTAGTTGGATGAGGAGGACCGTGGACGGAGACGAGAACAGTGGACGGAGACGAAGACAGAGGAGGGAGAGGAGGCGGGGAGGAGGCGGCCCGGCCGGAGCAGAGACGGGGCTATCGGAGGCAGCGAGAAGCCGGGCGGCGGATGGGCGCTTTCGGCGCCAGCGGAGAGCGGGACTGGCGGCGCTGGCCGCGGTTCTGCTCGGTGCGCAAGGCTGGCGCCCGGCGACCGGGGGGCCGCGGCTGGAGTTGCCGTGCAGGTCCCTCTCCTGGCCTGTCCCGGGGATCATCCCTACTGGTAACAGGCGCACTTCTGCTGGTGATAAAGACCACCTGGTCTTTTGTCAGGGGATGTGGCACGAGTGCTGCGGAGAGGCCTTGCATGGGAGAAGCACCTTCCCCAGAGAAAGCTCGGACGTGGCATGGCATCTCCCACCTTCTTTGGACTTTCTGGCGATGTGGCCTCTGTGAGGAGAGCTCTTCTGTGTCCCTCCTCCTGCTCCTCTTACTCAGAGGACCAGGGAACAGCCTGTCACATCTGAACTGGATGTGCTGGAACCAGCATATCTGCAGCAGGTTGACGGGCACTCTGAGGCACAGTCCAAAGGTTCATTCCCTTTCCCATTGCTCTCAACTCAGGAAAAGGACATGAAGGACCACCAGGGAAGGGCGTGGTCCATTCCCATGTGCACTGGCTTCTCATCCAGCCCACAGAAGTTCTTTAGCCTTCCCTGGAGAGACACGGATGGACTAGGGCGGGTGAAGAGACTTGAAGAGACAAGTCTTGAGCACACACCTGGTGGTGGTGTGGGGAGATGACCCTGAGCAAGTACAATTGCCATCAGCCTCATGGGGGAGCCTTGAAGTTCTGTGGGACAAAGAGTGTCTGGTGTCACTTTGAATTTACGGTACTAAACCCTGGCAAAGCCCCTGGATGCAGTTCTGGGATGTGCTTCTGTGGACAGAGCTCCCTGTGCCCATCCCTCAGGCCGTGGGGCTTCTCAGATAGTGGCAGAGCAAGTGGCACCTCACAAGGGTTGAGATGTATCCAGGCTCCGGGCGTGGCAGCAGGAGCCCCAGGAGATACTGCCCCTGCTGCCATGAACTGTCTGTCTGGGTGTGTGCAAGGGAAGGACTCGTGTGTCTGAAAACCCTTGTGTGAGCGAGCAGTGAGCCCCCGCCAGGGCACCACTGACTCTTGGCCAGCTGGCCATCCACCACGATCCCAGAGGCCATTTTCCAGCACTGCTATGCAACATGTCATTCCCAGTCTGTCCGTACAACCGAGGTTGCCCCATCCCAGGGAGAGAATCTGGCACTTCCCCTCGTTGAACTTCCTCTGGTGGATGATTGCGCAAACCTCTAATTTGAGGTCTCTCTGTACTGCCTCCCTCTTCCATGAGGCCCTAGAGTGTCCCAATGGCCCTTTGATTCCAGGGGAATCTGCAGTGTTCAGTGGTCCAGGTGTTACGTGAAGCCCCCTCTTGTCACAATGGCACTAAAATGAGAGAGGATCTCTTTTCTAAACGACTTAGTACATCAGAAGCTTTATCTTAGATAAAAATGATATCCTAATTCTTTTAAGACTTCAGTTATTTTTAGGAGAGAGAATGTAGATAACACATGGAAACGAATAGAGAGTATATCGTATGCCCATCTTCAAGAAATCAGCTTACGTGCCTCTGAAATGTTCTTCAATAAGAGATTGTTCTGTTAAGAAGAAAGTCAATTAAATATTGTTTAAGCAAATGGGAAGTTCTAAGACATATGTCTTAGCTGGTCCTAGAACATTTAATTTAGGAGTTCGAGGTCGGATAGATCAAGCAGAGAGGCTACGAGGCCTGATTAGCGAGAAGACCACTCTCCGAACATGACTGCCCCCCCCCGAAGAAATGGACGCTAGATGGCAGTCTTGCTCCACGAATAAAACCCAAGATGCTATATGACCTCAAAATCATAACCTAATTCTCCACTGCTGGGGAAGGGGGAAGGGGTCTCTCAAGCGTCACTGTATTTATATTCCGAAATTTATACTAGATGTTTGATCCATGCATGGCAGAGTACCCCATGTATTCCCAGCTGACATATTAAAGAAATGTTCGATACAATGGTTTCTGGTCATTGGATTGAATTCTTTTTTTTCCCCCTTTGATTCCATGAAATTCCAAAGATATCTTTTAGGGTTTGTTTAATACCGTGAAGTCCCGCCTCTGAGCACCCCTCAACCTGCTGCAGATGTGCTGCTTCCACCACATGCAGTTCAGATGTGACAGGCTGTTCCCTGGTCCTCTGAGCAAGAGGAGCAGGAGGAGGGGGGACACAGAAGAGATCTCCTCACGGAGGTTGCATCTCCAGGAAGTTCAAAGCAGGTGGGAGATGCCATGCCACATCCGAGCTTTCTCTGGGGATGCTGCTTCTCCCATGCACTGCCTCGCCGTAGCACTCGTACCACAGCCCCTGACAAAAGCCCAGGTGGTCTTTGTGGCTAGCAGAATTGCTCCTGCTGCCAGCAGGGATGCTCCTCGAGACAGACGAGGAGAGGCTGACCCGGGGAGCTGAGCCGGGAGGGATGTTCTGCGTCTCGTGCCCCTCGAGCATTCTCAAAAGCGCCTGCCGTGGAGGACAATTCAGGAGTCCCCCCGGGCCAGCAAAAGAGAGATGAGAAGGAAGAGATGATGGCCACGAAAAAAGCTCATGGTCTGTCAATCTTGAACTCCTCGAGACCAATCCTCAGCCCTCCTACCTAGCCCGGCCCCGCCGCCTCCGCGGCGCAGAGCTCCGAACGCCGCCCCGCTGCCGCCGCTCTCGCCGGCCCTCCGGATCCAGCCCGCACCCGACGAGAGCCCGAGAGGCGTCGGCGCCCCGGTACAGTACCCGGGCTTAGTTGGATGAGGAGGACCGTGGACGGAGACGAGAACAGTGGACGGAGACGAAGACAGAGGAGGGAGAGGAGGCGGGGAGGAGGCGGCCCGGCCGGAGCAGAGACGGGGCTATCGGAGGCAGCGAGAAGCCGGGCGGCGGATGGGTGCTTTCGGCGCCAGCGGAGAGCGGGACTGGCGGCGCTGGCCGCGGTTCTGCTCGGTGCGCAAGGCTGGCGTCCGGCGACCGGGGGGCCACGGCTGGAGTTGCCGTGCAGGTCCCTCCAGGGAGGGAGGCTGCCGTCCTGCCTGGCAGGTTCTTCACAGAGCTCCGTCTCCCAACTAGCCTCCCGTCCGTCCCTCCCTCTTCTCCGTAAAGTATTCCCTCGGAACACTCACCTGTCTTTTCTTTGTCGAGCCGTTCCCGTTTCCTTGCTTTACTCTCGGTCCTTCAGAGACCTCCTGCAGTCCGTCCTTCCCCTTTTCTACTTTCCTTTCTCTCTTGCTTAGCTCAGTCGCGCAGCTTCCCATTCTTCAGTGACTCCAAAAATCCACCTCTCTTTCCCGCACTCAACTCTCCAGCAAATTCTAATGGGCACTTCCACAACTGCACACCTTGACAGTCTCGTCAAATTCTTCTCCGTACGGTCCTGACTCTTTCTGTGCCCTGTCTTCTGGGAAGCAACCTCCAGTGCAAAAAGCCATTCTGACGGCTTTTTGTCTTTATCTCCCCGCCAGTGTCTGCATGTTGAGGCCTGCACCATTATGACATGTCTGGGCTTTATGAGGTCAGTGCCAAGAGGAGGCCTGAACCATTATGAGGTGACTGGGCTTTATGAGGTCAGTGTGATGAGGAGGCCTGCATCATTATGACATGTCTGGGCTTTATGAGGTGACTGTGATGATGAGGACTGCCCCATGATGACATGTCTGGGCTTTATGAGGTCTGTGCCATGAGGAGGTCTGCACCATTATGACATGTCTGGGCTTTATGAGGTCAGTGTGATGAGGAGGCCTGCACCATTATGACATGTCTGGGCGTTATGAGGTCAGTGTGATGATGAGGCGTGCACCATTATGACATGTCTGGGCTTTATGAGGTCAATGTGATGTTGAGACCTGCACCTTTATGAAGTGTAAGGGCTTTATGATGTCAGTGCCATGACGAGGCTTGCACCATTATGACATGTCTGGGCTTTATGAGGTCAGTGCCATGAGGAGGCCTGGGCCATTATGACATGTCTGGGCTTTATGAGGTCAGTGCCATGAGGAGGCCTGCACCATTATGACATGTCTGGGTTTATGAGGTCAGTGTGATGATGAGACCTGCACCATTATGACATATCTCGACTTCATGAGGTCAGTGCCATGAGGAGGCCTGCACCATTATGACATATCTGGACTTTACGAGGTCAGTGCCATGATGAGACATGCAACATTATGACATGTCTGGGCTTTTTGAGGTCAGTGTGATGATGAGACCGGCACAAATATGAGTTGTCTGGGCTTTATCAGGTGACTGTGACGATGAGGCCTGCATTATTATGACATGTCTCGGCTTAATGAGGTCAGTGTGATGATGAGACCTGCACCATTATGCGGTGTCTGGTCTTTATGAGGTCAGCGTGATGAGGAGGCCTGCACCATTATGAGGTGACTGGGCTTTATGAGGTCAGTGTGATGATGAGGCTTGCATCATTATGACATGTCTGGGCTTTATGAGGTGACTGTGATGATGAGGAGTGCCCCATTATGACATGTCTGGGCTTTATGAGGTCTGTGCCATGAGGAGGCCTGCACAATTATGACATGTCTGGGCTTTATGAGGTGAGTGTGATGTTGAGGTCTGCACCCTTATGACATGTCTGGGCTTCATGAGGTCAGTGCCATGAGGAGGCCTGCACCATTATGACATGTCTGGGCTTTATGAGGTCAGTGTGATGATGAGGCCTGCACCATTATGACATGTCTGGGCTTTATCAGGTCACTGTGATGATGAGGCCTGCACCATTATGACATGTCTGGGTTTTATGAGGTCAGTGTGATGATGAGACCTGCACCCTTATGACATCTCTGGGCTTTATGAGGTCACTGTGATGATGAGGCCTGCACCATTATGACATGTCTGGGCTTTATGAGGTAACTGTGATGATGAGGCCTGCCCCATTATGACATGTCTGGGCTTTATGAGGTCAGTGTGATGAGGAGGCCTGCACCATTATGACATGTCTGGGCTTTATAAGGTGAGTGTGATGTTGAGGCCTGCACCATTATGACATGTCTGGGCTTATGAGGTCAGCGCCAAGAGGAGGCCTGAACCATTATGAGGTGACTGGGCTTTATGAGCTCTGTGCCATGAGGAGGTCTGCGTCATTATGACATGCCTGGGCTTTATGAGGCCAGTGTGATGATGAGGCCAGCACAATTATGATGTGTCTGAGCTTCATGAGGTCAGTGCCATGAGGAGGCCTGCACCATTATGACATGTCTGGGCTTTATGAGGTCAGTGTGATGATGAGGCCTGCACCATTATGACATGTCTGGGCGTTATGAGGTCAGTGTGATGATGAGGCGTGCACCATTATGACATGTCTGGGCTTTATGAGGTCAGTGTGATGATGAGACCTGCACCATTACGAAGTGTCAGGGCTTTATGAGGTCAGTGCCATGACGGGGCTTGCACCATTATGACATGTCTGGGCTTTATGAGGTCAGTGCCATGAGGAGGCCTGGGCCATTATGACATGTCCGGGGTTTATGAGGTCAGTGCCATGAGGAGGCCTGCACCATTATGACATGTCTGGACTTTATGAGGTCAGTGCCATGAGGAGGCCTGCACCATTATGACATGTCTGGGTTTATGAGGTCAGTGTGATGATGAGACCTGCACCATTATGACATATCTGGACTTTATGAGGTCAGTGCCATGAGGAGGCCGGCACCATTATGACATATCTGGACTTTATGAGGTCAGTGCCATGAGGATGCCTGCACCATTATGACATATCTGGACTTTACGAGGTCAGTGCCATGATGAGACATGCACCATTATGACATGTCTGGGCTTTTTGAGGTCAGTGTGATGATGAGACCTGCACAAATATGAGTTGTCTGGGCTTTATCAGGTGACTGTGACGATGAGGCCTGCATTATTATGACATGTCTGGACTAATGAGGTCAGTGTGATGATGAGGCCTGCACCATTATGCGGTATCTGGGCTTTATGAGGTCAGTGTGATGAGGAGGCCTGCACCATTATGAGGGGACTGGGCTTTATGAGGTCAGTGTGATGAGGAGGCCTGCACCATTATGCCGTGTCTGGGCGTTATGAGGTCAGTTTCATGATGAGGCTTGCATCATTATGACATGTCTGGGCTTTATGCGGTGACTGTGATGATGAGGACTGTCCCATTATGACATGTCTGGGCTTTATGAGGTCAGTGTGATGTTGAGGTCTGCACCATTATGACATGTCTGGGCTTCATGAGGTCAGTGCCATGAGGAGGCCTGCACTATTATGACATGTCTGGGCTTTCTGAGGTCAGTGTGATGATGAGGCCTGCACCATTATGACATGTCTGGGCTTTATGAGGTCACTGTGATGATGAGGCCTGCACCATTATGACATGTCTGGGCTTTATGAGGTCACTGTGATGATGAGGCCTGCACCATTAAGACATGTCTGGGCTTTATGAGGTCACTGTGATGATGAGGTCTGCACCATTATGACATGTCTGGGCGTTATGAGGTCAGTGTGATGATGAGGCCTGCACCATTATGACATGTCTGGGCTTTATGAGGTCTGTGTGATGATGAGCCCTGCACCCTTATGACATCTCTGGGCTTTCTGAGGTCACTGTGATGATGAGGCCTGCACCATTATGACATGTCTGGGCTTTATGAGGTAACTGTGATGATGAGACCTGCACCATTATGACATGTCTGGGCTTTATGAGGTCAGTGTGGTGATGAGGCCTGCACCATTATGACATATCTGGACTTTATGAGGTCAGTGCCATGAGGAGGCCTGCACCATTATGACATGTCTGGGCTTTACGAGGTCAGTGCCATGATGAGACATGCGCCATTATGACATGTCTGGGCTTTTTGAGGTCAGTGTGATGATGAGACCTGCACAAATATGAGTTGTATGGGCTTTATCAGGTGACTGTGACGATGAGGCCTGCATCATTATGACATGTCTGGGCTTTATGAGGTCAGTGTGATGATGAGGCCTGCAACATTATGAGGTGTCTGGGCTTTATGAGGTGAGTGTGATGTTGAGGCCTGCACCATTATGACATGTCTGGGCTTTATGAGGTCAGTGCCATGAGGAGGCCTTCACCATTATGAGGTGACTGGGCTTTATGAGGTCAGTGTGATGAGGAGGCTTGCACCGTTATTACG
>NW_026990812.1:0-42583 GCF_036250125.1 Pseudopipra pipra
TCTGCTAGATGCTGTGTTTGTGTGTTGTAAAGACATCCTTTAAACAGCTAGAGTGAAACAAAAATGGGATAACAGGCACACACAACAACAAATATCAGAAAGCCCAAAGCAATGAAACTTTTCTGATTAATGTAAAAAGTAGAACTCACCAGATAGAGTGTGTTCTATTTTTTGTCAACAATTTTACTAATATTGTAGATTTAATGGTAGGTTTTAACTAGCTATTAAATGGAGGATGGTATTGTGATCTTGTAGAAGGAGAATATTTCTCTCTCCTTACCCTAGAGACAATTAGCTCAAGCACAAGCAGTTATAACTCTGATGTGGATCAATGCTTGGTCACAGGAAGGCATCCAGATTTTCAGGATTGTCTGAATAGCAAGGACTGATAATGGTCAATTATATCAACTTGACATGTTAGTGAAGTGATAGTAAGGCTGGTGAAAGAGAAATTCTATGACACATAAGACACTCTTAGCATTTGGTAAGGATAATAAATGTTTCAGGGGATCTCAAAGACCCTAAGCACCCCTAAATCCATATTATGTTCAGAGAAACGTGGAAAATGAGTCATATGTTATTTGGTCTGTTTCTCTCTATTTCTCATGCTGTTAAATAAAAGACTTCTTTTGTTTAGCTTGTTTCTTGTGGTTTTTTTTTTAAGTCATTGTATTTGATGTAGTTTTAAGTACTTTTAAAGATTTGTGGCATATTCTTCAGTCCATAAAAATTTCATTCCCAGGAGGTCATGACAGAAATTGATTTGTGTGTGAATACTATTTGGTCCTTTTAGAAGCCTTTATCTTTGGCTCTTCCATGGTTGAGAAATCAACTCATGAAATTCTGACAAAGGAAATAGACTGGATTAGGAAAAAAAAAAGTCCAAAAAAAAAAAAAAAGGCAAAAAAGTCCCAACAATATTATTGCCTGCTTAGGACAAATAAAAATATAGATCTTGAAATTTGAACACTTGAATACTTCCATCAGGAAGACTTCTACCAGGGCTGTAAACACTGAGGTCTTTCTTTCTGGTGTTGCCTCTCCTACATCTCTAGATGAAAGCGTAAATTCCACCCTACTTGAAAAAAGTGTTTCCTCTGTCATGAGTACGTCCAAAAAAGCCACTGACATATTGAAGTGAGTCCAGTGGAGGACCTCAAGCCAAGCCCAAAGCACACATCATACAACGACAGGCTGAGACTTGTTTGTTCAGGGTTTGATCAGCCTATAGATGAGAAATAGAAGGGACACCTGAAGGACTGGAGGATACAGAGGAGACAGTCTTATGCTACAAAGTGCACAGAACATGACGAGAGGCAAAAGGCAAGAGTTGAAACACTATTCAATATTCAAATGCGTTTTTTAACCATAAGAGTGATTGAATACTTGAAGAAGTTGCCTAGATGGTTTGTAGAGCCTCCATCCATGAAGGTGTTCTGGACTGGACAGGACACAGTCCTGAGCAACCCGGTCTACTCTGAGGTTGGGGTTGGACTAGAGGACCTCTGGAGATCTCTTCCAAAGTAAATTACTTTATGAGAATTCCTTAATTCTGTATTTCTCTATTGTGTTTGTCTTGAATACCTACTTGAACTCCAAGCAGGGTCACTCCGAACTTGGAAATAGTGAAGGGCCGTGGTTAGTATACAATACTGCATGGAGACAAACTTTGTAAGAATTTGTCAGAAATAAACTGAGAAATAATCCCTGATAGACCAATTATAATGCACTCAAAGTATCAAAGATAGGAAGTAAGCTTCTATGATAGATGTGGAATTTATAATTCTTGGAAAAAGAGTATGAACTGCAAATTTCTGAATAGTCTGCTCTGTGCTTAAGATAGACTTTATTATGGGATAGGAGTAATCCAATCAGCCACAAAAGTATGAATAATTTTCAATATCATGCTCAACAGTACATAAATCTAGCAAGCTGTGATAAAGAACTATAGATCACTAAAGAGAGAATAAAATAGTAGATGGAGCCTTACAAAGAGAAAATGTCTCTCACAGCCTTGCCCATTTCTAACTTTTATCCCTCATGTTTTTACTGAGTTTTTTTCAGTGGAATACTTTACCTACTATCACTGTGGGTTTTCTGTTTGCTTGGGTTGGATTTCTTTTTTTACAAGGGACAAATGATCTAGGATACCTCTTTTATATCTCTTAATTGCTGACATACATTTAGGGTACAGCAAAACCTTAGGTCAGAGTTGAGTCAAGAGTGGTGCATCATACCAAGAGAGTAACAAGCATCCCCCAAAGACATTCTTCTGATGCACAGTTCCTCTGTTATTCTACTCTTCTTCACTGAACAGGAACAATCTTTGCTAACTCCTCAGGAGATTATACTCTGATGATTACTGAGTAAGGGAGGATATGCCCATGGATTTACTTAGTTCCTACATCCTGCACTTCTCTCAAGCAGAGAGAAGTGTGCAGTCAACACCATACCCAAATCCTACTTAGGTCATGTTAGGCTCATACAAGAACAGATTTATTCCATTTGACATGTAGGCACAAGTCTGCCCTAATGTACAAAACAGCATAAATTTTTGGAAGACTGCAATTTTAGACCTGTTTCTTTCCGAGGTCCATTCAAAACTATTTTCAGATTTCTACAAGTTAGGTATCTAAAAAAGTTCTTTTTTAGGAAAGTAAAACATCCAGCCTTTTGCCTCTGGAAAAAGACTAGCATCTGATGATGTTGTGTAAAAAATATGTATATTTATCTCTGATAGATAACATGCCAAAAAACCCAAGACAAATAGCTAACGGCTGATTTGTTTGGTGTATTACCCTTTGAGGAAGTACTTTTCCTGGCTTCTGCAGGAGGTGAGCTACCTATGTAGATAAATCAATAAAATAATTGATTTGGCAAATCTCATTTTCCAGCAAGTCAACCCTTTGTAGTATTGTGTCCTAACTCCTGAGAAAATCTCTGACTTCAAAATACTAGTTTTCACCAAAAAACCACTCAGATGCTTGTTTTCCTGAAATACTGTGACTATTTCAAAATTAGCTTGACTGTCTTTCAGGAAAATACTCTAAAATTATATCTAAAAGAAGATAAATTAAAAGTGGATTTTTTTCTTCCGTTACACATTTTCCATATTGAAAACATGACATACATGCACAGGCACAGAGGATGGCTGTGTTAAAATGCACTCATATTTTTCCTGTGTTTGTGGCCTGTTCACGTAATTTGGAAATATTTGAGCCACAGGTGTAAGCCTGTGGCAAGATCCACATTATTGGCATCTGTTGGAAAACAGAGAGAGGGGCAATCTATAGGTTCTGAGAACTATAGATAGACAGACATCCCTCTCAGGGAAGGGATGTGCTGCCAGCATGCATTGGCACACACACAGAGATCCCTGTAGCATCATACATCATCTGCATGCATATGAGTTAACACTTTGGGCCATGATGGCTTGGAAAAGAAGAATTTGCCATAAAGTTGAGGTGAACACAACATTTGTATTCCTGGTTCACAATGGACGGACAAGAAAGCCATGTACAGGATTTTTAGGATAAGAGGTCTGCCAAGTCTCTGAGGCTGGAATCCTAAACAAAAGCTGACTTGCTGCAGAGCTTCTTGTGAAATGTAGCCAGAAGAGTCAAGAGAGGACAGGAAGCATGCTTCCATATGGCTCAGAACAGCAACCAAGAGCAAGGGGCAAAAACAACAGCTGTTCAGGCTGAGGTCCTCAAAACATCAGTCTTGGACAGGATGTCTGGTGCTCTTCACTCAGCAAGGCTTCAAATCATATTGGTAATATAGTCCCAGGAAACTATACATCACTTTTAAACAACAGCAGATGACTGTGCCAAACAGTCGAATTTCTCTGAGGCTGGGCAACAAACTGTGAGTGGTGAATAGCCCAGAAAGGAGAAGGGCACTCTGCCAATATACTGACAGCTGTAGGAAGAGGACAGGCTGATAATGAACAAAGCTCAGGAGTGCCAATGTTCCTTTCAACTATTTCGATTTTCCAAATTGCCTTAATGTGGTCCTCTCATTCTTCTACCCCTCCCAAAACTATAACTCTTCAGCTCCTTTTAACTCAGGTAGGAAAGTCCTGCTCTTTTCCCTGTTCAATGACAGGATATATTTTCCCAAGCTCCTGGGGGCAGTTCCAGTTGATGGGAGCACGGGGAGTTGATCCTGGTCCTTTTTCATGCCTGGCCAAAAGGTCATAACACATGCTATTTGAAATTCTCACAGAAAATATATTGTGAAACGAGAAAGCTCCAGTTAGCGCTTACAAAAATTCCATTTGACACTATCTAGCTCAATGTCTGTGTTCTGATCAGCTTCCATATGCAGAAGAGGACTTTCTTTTCATCCAAGCACTCAGGTTCCAGGGAATGCAAAATCTGACTTTGTAAGATCAATGGTGATCTTGCTAAAATTAAAAGCGTGGATTTATTAGTGATATTAAACCAAAGTCATATAATAGCACAGACAGGTTCACAAGAATAAGATGAACAATCAATCAGTTGAGCTCCAAGCCATGTGCTGAGATCAAATGGTAGTGTTCACTAAAGTTCTTCTCTATGCCAGGAAAAAAGTAGCAGCCCAATGTGTTGCATTTAAGAAATATATTTTTGTGTAGCACAGAATGACATCAAATTGCACCTGTCAGGAGACTGAGATTCTGATATAACTTAAATCATGGTATCCAAATGGCCAGGTTCTGAGCTGCGAGGAACACCTGCCAACATAACTAATAGTGAGGACAAAAAGCCTTTGGTAGCAAGTCCCTTGAGAAGGAGATAATAATATATGTGCCCTGTTCAATAAGCTCTTAGCCTGAGGTATTTCCAGTATGCAAAGAAAAGAAAGCTTACTTTAATTTTTTATGCTGCCCCCTTTTATCTTGATACATTTGTTCCATTTTCCTCAAATAGGTTCTCAATTAGTTTAACACAAGTTTTCTTTTTTAAAACCAAATCCAGTTCTCTGTGGAAGGCTTTGATGGGAGTTTCCATATGAAGAGAGGTTAAAGAAGTGAGGGCTAATTATTATGGAAAGAATAAATGCAAGTGACGATACAACAAAACCAGCACATATTTTCTCCTACCATGGAGAAGATCAGACAGGCTCTCTTGATTATCTTTTACCAAAGCAGCAGAAGAAAACATTCCAGAGACTAAAACCCAACAGATTCCATTATATATACACAAAAATGTTTACAGAAGAAGTCTCACTTCATATGATACATAGCTATAAGAATTTACTTGCACAGTAAAGGAAGTTTGCTGTGGAAACAAAATATACCATCTCAGGACAGTATGTCCAAGATGGATTTGTTTCCAAAATGGCAATCTTGTAGAGAGGAAGGCCAAGAGGCAAAGGTGGTTGTGGATTAGAACTTGCAGGACTGCAGAGAGCCATCAGATCCACAGTCCTTCATTTTCTCCCTCATACCCTCTACTCTGAATATTATCCATTATTGATGTATTTTTTAGTGACAGAAAAAAAATATTGATTGCCATGACAGGGGCACAGCAAGTTCCAACTGGACTAGCAGCTTTTCACAGGATGCTGCTGCTGCTTCGAATCAGGGATGCCATCCCTAAGGTTTAGCTAAACCTGCCACTTCTTTGGATATAGTTAAAGAATTTATGCTGCTGCCACACAGTGAACAGGTAAATGAACATCTATCATGAGAACAAAATGCTGACAGTCTTCTTCACATGATGTCACAGCTTCTTGTCATGTAATGGAAAGTACATGAACATTGAATCAACACCTGTTTACATATAGCAATACAGGAGAGGAAGTGCTAGAGACAATCAAAATACAGAGGTTCTTCCATACCTGATAGGCCCAAGTTCAACCAAAAGTTGAAGATGTACAAGCAAGTGGTATTCTTTTAAAGAGACTTGAAATTTTGCATACAGGATTATTTTCTTCTCATATTGAGAAGGATATACTGGATCATAGGGAAGAAAGGTAACAGAGAAACAGGTTATGAACTGGATGTTTTTCTGTCTAAGAAAAGGTTATGGAATAGCTATTAAAGGACTTTCTAAGAACAGGGCAAACAAATTTTGGGGAGAATTATAACTGATATATTTTTGTGCATGAGGAGAGCAGATAAAATATTTTGCAGAGATCCTGTCTATGAATTTGACTCAGAAGGCCACTTCTATATTAAAATGTCTATTAATCTGCTGTAATTTATAGTAGATATGTTGTGGATATTCAGGTCTTGGCCCTTCCCTTTTGATGCTATTGGGATATGGGGATCAAGATGACTTTCAGATATGCAGGACATGTTGTGATTAATAAAAAATTCAATATACATAAACCCTTCACCTGGCTGAGGCCCAGCATAGAAAGTTCGGTTGGTACAGCAATCATAGACTTGCTAGCTCACTTCTAGATGTGCCTTTCTGGGTTTGGCAAGAGACTGTAAGTTCAGGTGTGTCTGCATCTGTCAGTGTTGACCTATTTTACAGTACAAAAGCTATACAAACAAATTTAAACATCATATCCTCAGTTGCTTGCCATGGTCTCTCAAAGGCACTACTGTTTGTTGAATGTCAACTATCCTCTGGCTTAGTGCCTCAGAGCATGGCCTCTTTTTCTGAACCCCGAGGGCTTTTTCATCTTGTCTACATAGACAAATTGATTAGCACAACACTCTTTTCTTCTTCTCTTTGAGGGGGAGAAGGAACCAGAGGCCACAGAGAATGGTATTGCAGACATCCCATTCCAAAACAGAGTCAAGGAAGGGTCATAAAAGTTCACTGGTATATCAATAATGGCAAAAGCATACTATTATAGACCTACTATTGTGACTTTCTTTGAAGACCCTATAATAGAAAAAAGGTGATACCAGTATACCTATAAAGCTGTTACAATATTATTGCTCTACTGTAACTGTAGCGATGAATAAACCTTCTAACATCCCTCTTTTTCATGGAGGTGTGTTCACTGAAGAACAAAAGCAACTCACTAAAGGTAACATGCTGACTGATGGCACAGGAGTAACACAATTATGGATTGACTGATAGATTGAACTCAGTAGTTCAATTATAAGTTACTATTGGTTCATGCTGTGTAACTCCACCTGTGTAGCTACTGCTTACTCAATATTGATTGGGATAGGGCATCTGCAAAACCATTCTCTGTGGTCTTCTCCAAAACAAAATAATCTGTATTTTTTGTTCTACGCTGTTATCAATGTAGTATCTGAGTTAAAAAAAGCACTAAGCATTACTATGACATTAAAATATTATATGTACAATCCTTATGCTTCAGAGTTCATGCTAAAGTATTTCCATCCTGTTAGGTGAAGTTATTGTTACACAGTTTTTCCCTGCTAGGCTGAAGAAGTTTTGTGTTTTGTTTGGGTTTGGTGGGGGGAGTTTGTTTGTTTGTGTTGTTTGGATTTTTGTTTTGTTTTGTTTGTTAGTTTTTTTTTTTAATTAACGAAAAATATGTTCTACGTTACACATGTAATTTTAATTCACCTTTCCTCATCTCTTTTGAATTAACTTTATTGAGTTTTGGTGACTACATACAGGATTTCAGACTAAGCCAATATTAATAGCGTTAATATTTCCATAACTGAGCACAGTCTGTGTCAGCAGGAAGGGGGTTGAGGGCTGTGATCTAAACATTTTTACTGTGAGAATGTCTCAGACAGACAAAACCAAAACCTGTTGGTTTTGGTCCTAACCAACAACAAAAAGATACTGCAGTCATTTAAATAGCATTTGATATTGCAGCTTAAAAAGAATTTCCATGCATAACCGTGAAATGTAGATCGTTAATTAACATCTTTTCCTCTTCAGGTACTTATATACAAATGAATTTTATGAGTAAGCAGTGCATGGTTACTAGCATAGTTTTATCAGACATCATTCACGACCTCCAAAGAAGAGTTTTCAGGCTTTCTCCTTAGCTTACCTCCTCTCAGTCGTGAAGGAATTCCACCTTCTCTCAGCTGCCTATCAAGTACATACAGTCTTTACTATTCCTTTGCCTTACTTTTCTACAAGATGAGTAACAGTGAGACCAAAAGAAGAGGACATGAGAGGCCTGGCAGGTGGGTGGAATGCAGGGTGGGCAGGGAAGAAAGGAAGAAAACTTGGGTAAGAAAAGGTGATGAAAGCAAGAACTCTTTTTTATCTCTTTCTCCCTATGAAACAAGATGTTGCACTCTCCTCGGATTTTTGCAGTGCTGTCTTTTCTGAGAGCCCGAAGTGTTTGTTCTAACACTTGAATAGAGTCAATGTAGGTATCCTGAAATGACAGAACATCAATGTGAAATAGCAACAGCAGTCACTGTAATTATTAGTAGTGTCAGTTAATTGTGGTTGACTCATTAAAATATTGGGGTTATAGTGCATTGATGATTACTTTTTCTTTGTTTGCAACATGGCATAGATCTTTGTGGCTGTTGTTCTCTACTCTGTATTTTTTCTCTACTTTTCTCCTTGTATACTGTACCGTCTTTAGTGCATTCAATTCCACTGCACCACTGTACTTAAAACAGTCTTTTGTTGCCAGGTGATCCATCCCAGATGATTCATGTGACTTTTCCATTAGTGCGGTTTCTACCAGTTCTGCGCATTGAATGTAGAGCAAACTGGTCACAGAGTGCAAGCTCTTTTCAGTAGGCATCCTAAATCTATCTGAGCTCTGTAAAAGACACAGTTCCAGAATGTAACTTAGCTGCAGTTATATTACACAAGATAAAGATGATTTTCCTATCTCTTTTCTACCATGTTAAGAGTGAATATATATACGTTTTATATAAAACTCTGTACAAGGTTTTTGTGGTGCTAAGTGAATCCCTCAGATATATGTCAGCCAAATCAGATGCTAGTATGATCATCAGTGCTCCAGGATTGCCAAGAGACGAAATTTCTCTTGAGAATACCACTTTAACAGTTAAGCTTCCTCCTTGACAATACTGCTTCCTCCTTTTCTGCCCTTCCCCTTCAGGCATCACTTTGCAGCTAAAATCAAACACTAGGAATAATTCACCCTACAGGAAGAATGGAGAGAAACACATTTTCAGGCATGACTCTTCACTGTAGTGTTTTCAGTAGGAAAGGAGACTTAAAAGGGATTGCCAGTAATTAAACATGGGGCCTGGAGGAAAACAGAGTTGTGAACAATACTCGTATCTCTAATTCGTCCTGGAGAGGCTTTTTGCTGAAATTACTAGTAGTTATAATTTTCTTTTCTTAATATTACACAATATAATGTAATGGATTCTAGTTTTAATAGTAATTTTTATATATTGTCTTTTCAATAGATTAATAGTGTTTCTTTAATTTAGAACTCTTTTATTTCTTTCATATTCTGGTCATACTCTCACATTAATTGTTTTTTTTGAAGGATTCAACATTCTGAGCTACTTCTAGACCCCTAAATATGAAAGGAATACATCTCTACCACACCTGGCAGATATTATTTTCTGATTACAGATATAGCTGTAAAGCATATATCTATCAAGTGACTTGCCAAAGGTCATACAGATAGTCTGCAGCAGGGCCAAGTCTCTTGAGTCCTGATCCAGTCATTTTACTGGAAGAAACATATTTCCTCCTAGCATTTCTGGCGCAGCCTGTTATTGTCAGGAAGATGAAGAACTGATAAATGTTGCCTGTGGATGTCAAGGAATTAACTTTTCTTTTAATTAGACAAAATAATTTAGCTCTGACTCTTAATATAAAAGTTCATTAGTGAAATACATGAACTGACATTGTCACCTAACCTATGTACACAAGAATTATTTTTATATCAGTGAAATAACATTAAAAATGAATGAAAGATATAATTATTTTATGGAGAAGGGTAGTCATATTTTCCAAAATAAATTCACTTTTAGCTGACACTGAGACTGACAAATTTAAATACAGGAGGATTTCTTTTAGAAAAAGAGAAGGTAGTATAGTTTAATAGTATAATACCTTCAGCAAATGAATTATGCAGTTGCTACTGGTGACTTCAGTAATTGCATGCTATATCATTCTTGAATCCACAATAACAAGGTTGTTCACTTAACACCCTGACTTTTCTGTAGTTGTGGTTCTCAAAAGATACTAAATATAATGTAATACTTGCTTTTTAAGGGTAACATCTAAATGAAAATGTCTCTAGATAGTTTGAAGAGGTATAGGCTAACCATTTTATTGTGGTGTTTTTAAAAATTTTTATTTATTTATTTATTTATAATGTTTTTGCTTCAAACTAAATCTGATGCTTTTCTTTGTCTGGTTATGTGATTAGATTTTAGAGTGGACTTATGGAGATAATTCTGCTAAAAAAAGCTATTCTGATGAAAGCCACAGAGCATTTCTGCTTCCATTATTACTCTTCAAATTTCATTAAAAAGAAAATTGAGACATTTGAGGCAGAGAACCCTGTGTACCTCAACTTCATTGTACTTGAAAGAAGCATAATGAAGTCCAAGACCTGTAGCTAGAAGGAACTTCTAGGGTTTCTTTTCAATGGCCATACTTCCTTAATTGTTGATAAGACTTCACCAAACTTTTACCTTCCATTTTTCATCTGCTTGGCCTTCTACAATTCATGTGACATACATAAAAGGGACAGAAGCCAACATATGTAGCTCAGTAAGGCTGCAGCCAGAGCTCCATGGGGTAAAGAAAGGGCAGACAAGAGACAACATAATTCTTACCTGCATGTTATAAGATGACTTGATTCTTTTGGACTTAAGTGGACAGTAGACATTAGACAGTAGAGATGTGCTTAATTAGAAAAGTCATTGTAAGCCTCAGTGGTTGGAAGATGAAGGTAGACTAATTCAAACTATGAAAAGGGCCCATTTGTCTATGTATGAAGGTACCACTCAAATGACTTTAAAACAGAGAAGTTATGATAGGTTCTTCATTACTAGGAGAATTTGCATCAAGCCTGTCTGTTTTTAAAAAGATGTACTCTCCAACACTACCAGAGGTTGCTTAGTTCAGAAAGTGGAAAGTGGAATGATACAACCTTCTCACACAGACAGCAAGATGAAATAATCTGCCCCTAAAACTATAAAACTATTACATTTTACGATTCGCTCAGTGGGGAAGATTTTCCTTGTGGCAGCTGTTGGAAACTATAGCGTGCAGGTGAGATATTTTTTAAGCTTGTAATGTTCTGGTATAGCAAATGGCATTTCAGGGTGGTAAAAGCAGTCTACTTGCACCAGAAGAAAATATCATTCAATTCAATCTCAATATTTGAATCAATTTCTGCAAGCAAGGTGTCCAAAGGTACTGCCTCTGCATGCCCACACTTCATCCAGCATCCCAGGGTTATTCTGGACTCGGGCAGAATGCCATATGGTGGGCATACTTTGTAGCTTGAAAATCTACTTTATAGGTCCTTCATTGTAAATTACTTGCTGCAGAATTAAGACCTCTTCATACAAAATAAAATTTTAAACCCTCTTATTATTAAATATACTATTAAAATGTTTTCAACGCCACAAAATTAAAAAGATGTGAGGCTAAGGTATATCTGGTTTTGTGCAGTTCTTCAGATATTGGTTGGTTTGCAGCAGCAAATAAGGCAGCTTGTCTGAAGCTAATCTATTAATACATCTCAGTGAAAACTAAGGGTACACACATCCTATATTTAACAGTGTCATCTTTTTCTCTGCATTTGTTATTACTGCATTATGAATTAGTAGCTAAAGCTGCTCTACATCACTTCAAATGTTTAGTTACTAGTTAGAGCTTTGTCACATGGGTAATCTCTGTGCTAATGTAATATAATTATACAGTTAAACATGGAGTCCCTAACAAATGAGTCAAACAGCAAATCTTTTCTTCAGTACCACATGCAAATTTGCACAGGGAATTTTATCTCTGGTTACAAAAAAGTTCAGTAGAAGGGACATCATTTTCATGGTAAGCAGTCTTCAGGTTACATTTTTTTTCATAAATCTGATTAAAATTTACTACACTGAAGAGTTGCAGTGATACTTCCAAGTAAAGGCTCCAGAAAAAGATGTCTGGCTGAGAATGTGTAACAGAGATCTTCCCCGGTGGCCTTTGTAGATTTGACATTTCACTTTTGGACACTTTTGGAGCACTGTGTCTACTACAGTCTTTCAAATGCTTGCTTGATACAATTTTATGAAAATATTTCAGTGTGTAACTACTCAGACAAAGAAGTTTGACTGTTCTGACAGTACCATTTTAACTTCCTAAAAGTACACATGCTTTTCTCAAAATGGGTTTCTCATATAGTTTGACAGTTACAAACACTAATAAAAGAAATGGAATATTTAGCTGATGATGTAATATAAATATTGTTAAAATACATGAATTATAGTCATTGTAGAAAAGGATAACTTGGACAGAACTAAAAATGACTGAGTTCCACTTTTTCTTCTTAGAGAATAAAATTAATATTGACTAGAATTCCAACATGAACATCACATATAAGACAGGGAAAAACACTATACTTTTCTATCATCCTTCAATTTAAGCCTGTTCTTTCAGAAACCCCTTTATAAGTTGGGTTGATTAATTGCTTCTAATCATATGAGTTTTATTCATAGTATCCTGATCCAGTCACATCATTTAAGAACTAGATTAATGCTCTGTTTCTTTCAGAAATTTAGGCATTGCAGTGCATATCCCTTAAATGTCTGTGTTTGGGTGATATTAGCATTGGTCCTGAGGGCTTAGGGTATGTGAGTTGTGAGATCCTGTTTGTGCTAAGGGACAACCAGTCAGGAAACATTTTCTAAGGAATTATGACAGAGGCCTAGTTCTGCCGTCTATTCTACTGATGTCTAGTAATAACCAAGGGAAATACAAGAATACATGAGTGTAGCGTAGTGTCAGCTACAGTAAACAGACTGGTGAATTGCTAATGATGACCTTTATTAGGAGTGAATGACTAATTACCTAAGGTGGTTAAGGTCACATTATCAGAAATAAAATTACTTAAAGATATTTTTAAGCTTCTACATGACCCAAGTTTTTCTGTTTTGTTAGATTGTGAATAAATCTAGATTTGAAGGATTTGTGTATTTTAGATTAGTTGAGAGAATGATAAGGTCAAGCAGGCATTTGCAAAGTCCAACACACAGGTGAATTTTAACAATGGGCTAATTAACTAAATGAATTCTTGATTTGGCCTTCTGTCCCCAGATGCCCCTTGGATTATGCATCAGCTGCGGATAATAGCATATTTTGTTACTAGTTATAGTTACTGATGCTCCTTTGGTGTTCAGTAATTAGCCAGTATGTATGATCTGAAGATTTCACTGTCTAGAAAGAAAAAAAGGCTAAATGGAGGTAAGTAAAACCTATTTTATGTTCAGAAAATATATGCAAGCTTTCATTTTCCAATACACAGTGGGATATAACTTCTTTCCCATGTGTCCCAGGCCCTTTCTCAGCTAAAAGTTTATCTGTAAAGTTTTTTCTCCATTTAAGTATGACATAGCAGATTCTTTTCTGGCTCCAAATTGAATTCACTATCTTTTCTGAAGGTTTCTGGACTGTTCCTAGTACACACAAGTTCTGAAAGCTCCACCAAAAAAAGAGGTAATAAAAAGCCTCTTCAATGAGCGTGATTTCTGATCAGCCATATATGCAGCCCATAGTTCGGGAAATAGCTCCAGTTTTTAAAGTCCTGAACAATAACATGTTCTGAATGAACAACAGCCAGAAGTCCCAAGGATAACAGTGCCTGGAATGGGGCAACCCTGGTTGTATGTATAGACTGGGAAATGAGAGGCTGGAAAGTAGTATCACAGAAAGGGGCCTGGGGGTCTTGGTTAATGGCAAGTTGAATGTGAGTCAGCAGTGCTCTGGCAGCCAGGAGGGCAACCGTGTCCTGGGGGCATCAGGCAAAGCATCACCAGCAAGTCAAGGGAGGGGATTTTCCTGCTCTGCTCTGCTCTGCTCTGGGGCGGCCTCATCTTTTATATTGTGGCAGTTTTGGGCATCACAATATAAGAAAGATATTAAGCCCTTAGAAACTGTCCAAAGGAGGGCAATGAGGATGGTGAAGGGCCTTGAGGGGAAGCCGTATGAAGAGTGGCTGTTGGTCTGTTCATCCTGGAGAAAGGGAGACTGAGGGGAGATCTCATCGCAGTCTACAACTCCCTGGTGAGAGGAAGAGGAGGGGCAGGTACTGATCTCTTCTCTGTGGTGACCAGTGGCAGGACTTGAAGAAAGGACATGAAGCTGAGTTGAGAGGCTTACACTGGATATCAGGAAAAGGTTTTTCATGCAGAGGGTGGTTGGGCAGTGGAACGGGCTCGCCAGAGGAGTGGTCACAGCGCCAAGCCTGACAGAATTCAAGAAGTATTTGGACAGTGTTCTCATGGTGTGATTTTTGGGGTGTCCTGAGCAGGGCCAGTAGTTGGGCTAGATGATTCTGGTGGGTCCCTTCCAAGTCAGCATATTCTATGATTCTATGACCTCCATTTCAACTTGGCCCATCTTTCAGCAGAGTCCAACACAGTGGCTGTCATTACAGGCCATCTAAAATAGAAAGTGGAAAAAAAATTAATATGAATATATATGGTACAAATCAAACTTTCATAACAACACCTTTTCTTCTGACAGGAAATTTTCACATTTACAAAAATTGATTTGATGAATGCTCCAATTTCCTTGGTGATTGATTTTCTTTCCCTTTTCTCTGTGAATTTTTTTGTTTCTGTTTAGAAATCTGAGTCAGTCAGAAACTGCTGTTTTCTTCAACTGGAGAACTGCTTTATTGCTGCAGCCACTCCATTCTCAAGTGTTACAGTCAGATTCCTAATCTCTTATCCCCCTGCTATTTCCTTCAGTAATCCTTGGGAAATTGGCTTGATTTTGCACCTAGCTGTGTTCTACATACCATACATTTTGTTTGCATCTATACCACATAAACCCACTCTGAAACTTTTTCCAGGTCAGGATTCTGCTTTATTTCCAGGATTGTGAAACATTTAAACATTTCCCAGAAAAACCTATATAATTTTAATTGTAGTTGCTCTTAACTTTCCTCTGAAAAAGGAACATGAGTTTTCAATTTTGGATTGCAATATTTCTGCAAAATCCTTTGTTCCTCTTCAACAACTCCATAGAAGAGGTTTCCTGGGGTCCCTGTTGCACACTGACACGAGGTGTGCCAGGATGACATTTTGTACTCTCTCATTGGTTGCTTTTCCATAAGCTGTCAAAAGAAATACGATATGCTGATCCCAATGCCTTTGATACTGTTCTAAAATGATGGCCAGCTGAGCCCTTCAAATCTAATTGAATTTTGCATGCATCTCATTTTACCACTGGTGCTCAGGGCAGGAGCAAATTATCTGGATTTCCAGAATCTTCCAGGCCAGCTGAAATATTTTGGGCTAGAATTTCCCCCTTCACTGACATACAGTAACTAGAGATGTAAAAAATCCATTCATTCACTAGCAGAGCTAGATGGAAAGTAGTAGAATTTTGGTGAAAAAAGCTACATCATTAAAGTTTGGTTTTTTCCCAAATGGGGATGAAAAAATAAAATGGTGGGGAGAACATTGATGGAATTTCCTTTCAAGAAATGAGTGAGACAGGAAGGAATTTTTTGGCTTTCTAGATGCTCTTCTGGAAGGTTTTTGTTAACTGACAGAATTAAAATTGACTGAAGCTTGCCAGCACAGCTGCAGAAAGACAGGTCCTTGCCCAAACAGCTCTTCATATTCTAGATCTGGGAACCATTCAGCCTTTATAAACCCAAGAGAATAAAGACACAACTGCACTGTGGAGTAGGTACAGAGAAGTCTAAGCTTGGTTGCCAGCCAGCCTTGCCACAGGATTGCCATGTGACCCCAATGCAGAGCCACTCCCACAGCACCAGCTGTGCTGGGGTACTCCAGTGCACATGGACAAACCACATGCCATCACCGCCTTAGCGTAGGGATTCATTCCTCAGTGTAGTCATGACCAAAAAATCAAGGTACCGAAGGCTCGGAAAGTTTCTGTCAAGTTCATTGACTGAAATTGAAACCTAAAACATTACTACTGATGATCAAAAACATTGCTTGCTGTGGATGTGTAATAGTACTATAGTAATAATAATAATATACTTTTGCATGGATGAATAATATTTAAGATCTTGAGATATAAAAGAATAATGATTTTCTGAAATCACTGACCAGTTAGTGGGAAGCAAAAGCAGAATGATAAACTTGTTTACATGGTTACATCAAAGCCGGTGTTTAAACTTCTATTCATTACTAGTGCCAAATATGGTTCTGTATTGATTTGCAAAGCTGTGTAATTAAATCTATTAAAGAGATGGGAAAATTGAAGATGTATCCAAAGAAAACTTGAATTTTAACATTGGCTTTTGGAAATTGGGAAAAAAATGTAATAGAATAGAGATGTTTTTTCTTGGTGTTTAGAAAACTATCTCAGGAGCCAAAATATGGTTAGTTATAGCTCTGACATAAAGTTTTTCTGCATTTTAAGCCAATTAGGGAAACATTTTAAAGTCTGGATGTTTAAATATAATTAACATATTAGAGCAAGGAATTCAATGAGGAGTAAATTCCCTCAGCTTCTTTGGTAATCAAGTTCACTAATTTAGGAGGATAAATGTGAGCACTTAGCTTGATAAAATTAGGCATAGTGATTTGACAGCACTGTATCCCATTTTATTTACCTGTGGAACAGGACTACTAATATGAATGAGGATTATTCAGTAGTACCTGTAACACCCTCAGGCCAGCTGTACATAATACTATACAAATGTAAAGTATTATTAACATTTATAATCTGTAATTTTGTTTTTGGACAGACTCTTGATATATACTTCTACTGCAAGAATGAAGCCTCATCATGTGAGAGGCCTTTTTCTTACAGTAAAATTATCACCTTTTTAAAATATCTTATTTAAATATACCAGTGGTAGCCAATATTCATTTGATGCAGAGGGAAATGTTGAGTATATTATTCAATAGCAATTCACTCTATACCAGAGAAAGTAATTAGTGGTATTATCAGGTAGAAAATTGCTGCAATGAAGAATTCACTAATATGGTATGATTAACTCCCTCAGAAAGTTTCTGGACTTTTTTAGAATCACAATCACTCTGTTACTAGCTGCCAAATAGTGTTTTTGGCAATGTATTGTCAATGAATACTCTCAAAAGTACCCTTCAGTGGATAGTAAAAAACTGAAATAGCAATTCTCTCATTGAGTAATGATTGCTCTGTATAGACCCTGTAGTATAGTATAATACAAACACAGAACTATATGATTTATTTATAGACCCTTTGTTATAATAACTCACCAGCTATTCCAGTGGTTTGTGGGCTACTTGACATGTTTTTTAATTGAAAGTTTCTGCAAAAAAAAAAAAAAAAAAAAGTAAAGACTATCCTCTTATACAAATCCTATGAGATTTTTACAAACTTGAGATTTATAAAAGACTTACTTTTAGAACCCTTAATAATGTTTCTTCTCTCAAGGCAGGTATCCTACAGAGAAGAATGTGGAACAAAAGGTTGTTATCCAGGTCCCACTGAGAGATGCACAGGGTTAGAAAGGACAGGTTCAGTATTCTTGGTTACTCAGGGAAAGGAAGTTATCCAATGACATGAAAAAAAAGACACAGGGATTATCTGTAGCATAAAGAAAAACAAGATCTCTGTCAACTTACAGATACAGTATGTGATAACATTCATCAGACTCATCAGGGAACTGATAGGAATCAGGCATTCTCAGACAGCAGCAAACAAACAGCAAATTAAATTCTAGCTGTTCTTATGGTATGTTGGTACATTTGAAAAATAAGAACTTAGATGTCCCCATATTCCCTGTTGTTTTTTGTCTTACTAAGCGTAAAGCTGGACTTGTTGCACTGGCTCTGTCCTGTGTGACATAAATATAGCCTGTGATGTACCAATCTAGCTCTGACAAACTTTACAGGAAAAAAGAGCGTTGTTAAACATAGGAAAGAAAACCACGAATGAAAAGGGACTTGTGGAAATTCAGATAACCCTGAAATCAACAGTAGTTTCCTTTAATTTTTAATGTCTTCAAGGTTGCACTTTCAATCCAGCGTATAGATTCAGATTTACTAAAAGCTGAACCAAATTCAGTTTTTGAAATGTTCTGTTTGAAATTCTTGGCAGCATGACTTCAGATGAAGATTCATCTCTCCTAACTCCTGACACAACACAGAGATACGTAAATTATGACCTCAGCCTCATCATGTTTCTGGTTACAACCAACAAAAAACCAGTGATACCTTCAGAAGTATTGCAGGTCCTAAATGGCCGAAGTTGAGGAAGGGCTAGGAAGATGAGGCTCCAAACCTGAGGACATCAGCACCTCTGAACTGCATGATATCTGAGGTCAGGTTGGGTGAATCATATGAAAAAGATATAACAGACTGGATTTTCTGGGCCAAAAAAAATAAGATCATAAGTATATTTTAAAGGACTGAGCACTCTACCACTTCAGAATGTGCTTCAAGATTTGATTAGATGAACACTTAACAATGGAAGAAATAGTAGGTTATTGACTGTGGATTTTATTTAGAAGTTAATCACACTAGCACTTTGAATACATGAATTGTTCTGCAATGGGAATTATGGGCAGACTGCTTCCTAGAAGGTTGATTCAAGCAAAAACATTTTTTTTACTTTTCAGAAACCTAAGGCTGGATGGTTGTTTCTGAAATGGACAGTTTTTAAATAGTCTTGATTTTAAATGTCTGAAAACTTTATTAGTATTTATTAATTTTATTTTAAATAGTAACTATTTAATACTGAAAATGCGAACTGTTCAGTTAACTCTTCATCCTCAAATGAATTTGGATTAACTATAGAAATCCATTTTGTTATGGATTTTGAAAAGATATTTGGTAATCATAGAATCATCAAGTCTTAGAATGATTTGGTTAATGATCTCGATAAAATTTTGAAATATCACAAAAAAGCTTCATTTCAACTCTTGAAGGGAGGATGGCTTTCTCAGTTCATTTTTCCAGAGTAGTTTTTTGTTTTTCAACCATCTCAACATATCAAAACTTTGCAAAGTTAGGAAGTACTCAGAATTACACAGGATCAGGCACCTGATGGAACATCACCACAGCAACATTCTACAAATACAAAATGAGAGTTCTTTTCCTCCAGAAACACACAGGGACCTGTTACCACATCTCCCTCCACAGTCCATTAGAGAGTGTGCTTTCATCAGAAGCAGATCTCAACACGCACAAAGCAATTTGAATGCTTTTTTATTTCTTTTCCTGCAAGCTTCTCTTTACAATGTTAAAGCTTTAAAATTTGCCCCAATGTAATGTAAAATCTGTAGGAGTTTATTTCCACTTCTGTAAATCTTCTCTGGGATTTGTAGTGCATTTTGCATTTTTCTTCTGCTCCTATTACTGACTACTTTCTGTTTCTGGCAGGAAACCATCAATTTTTGAGTAATTATGCTATCTCTATATGTGTATGATGATCAGCTTTAATGCATTTACCATCAGTTTCTTCTCCCTGCCCCATGAATCCATAAAAAGTCTCTCTGTGCTGCCTGATAAAATAAAGACTTCTAATGTAAAAAGCTCCATCATAGATATAAGGGAAAAGGATTGTTTTCTGTAGGAGCAAAGCAGACAGTCTCAATATAGCAGTGGCATTGGAAAAAAATGTGCAAGCTGTAAATTTTAATGAGAGGCATGTTTTATGGAATCAAAAGTCTTTACTTTTTATTTGTAGATGTTAGCTTGCATGGAGCCTTCATTCTGCAATGTAAAGCCAACGAAAAGAACCCCTTCTGCAATGAGAAATCAAAATCTGTTCTCTTTTTCTCTTTTAAGGAGTTTTCTTTTATGTATGGACCACCAAGAAAGAAACTTCCAAACAAGGTTTCTCTGTTCCTGCAGAGGTTTGAATTGAAATTTCTCCTCACATTTCCTGAACTGCAGGTGAGATATCAGCCTCTCACTCTGTCAGCCTTAGAGATCAGCATGGAACTGGCTTAAGGTGGCTTGATATAGATTTGCTATTTGCAAATTAAAATCCTTCATCTCTGAAAAGAATCCAAAATAGAATACAGTTCTTTATTAACTGTGACCCTAAAGTTTTTTAATGGTTCTTACCTCAGAACATCTTTCAAGAGTTGTCTTTTCAGACCTATTATATAGCCCTAATTAGTTTAGGCATTAGAGTACATATGTGAAACTACTGGGCTAGCTCAGGCTTTTAGGACTGAGAAGTTTTATGATCAGATATGCAAGATGTATAAGGGTTTTTCTTCCCCACAGAAAATACTTTACCACTATCAGATTAAGATACAGGGGCTAAATCCTGCACAATTTTCTTAAGGCATTTTACATTATTGATGCCCCAACTGCATTTGTCTGCCCCTGACCTACACACTTTTTTTCAGTCTGCAGAAGTCAAGATCTTTCCTAAAATGTAAAACAATTAGATGAGATACCTGTCTCAGAAGGCAGTTTTGCAATTAGACTTCTTCAAAGTTTTTACTCTCTATTTTCCAAACCTAATTTCTTTGTTCCTTTTATTATTTTTATTCGGGATTTACATATGTTTCCTATGTACTATTGTAGCACATGAATTTGCCATGTTATATATTCACTAAATGACAAGTTGTCAAGTAGAATTCTTGTTGTCTGTTACTATGAAAGGCTAATCTCTTTGGGGTGGCTTTCTTGAACTCCTCTTTTCACAGCTAATGTCTGGAGGTCAGTATCATTCATCTGTAGGCTTTGCAATTTAAAAAATGACAGACCATGATTAGACAGAGACTGCTCTCTGTTTCCAGTGGGTGATTCTTTCTAACAGTACATTCCTCTGACAGTGAAATCCTGCTAGAACATTTCAGATCAAAATTACTTCTATTATCTCAAAATTTTCTAGAACTTAAAACCAGGTATGCACATTTGGAATTAGGTTCTTTTTGTCATAGTGAAGAGTACCTTAGAGGACAAAACCATTGATACTACAGCATAATACTAATGAGAATAAAATACTGACTCTTCACGAGGTAGTTGAACTGGGATTCAAACAAGTTAAAGCAGGGATATGAGAGAAAATCAAGTTCCATGCTTCTTGCTATAAATAGGAAAAAAAAATTTGGTCCTGTGTATAAGTACTTTAAATAATGCAGTCCCTGTCCAGAGCCTCCTAGGCTAGGTGGACTGTATTTTGATCTGTAATAGGGCTTGAAAGTTGTTGTATATTTAAAAATATTCATCAGTGAGCACATCCTATACAATTCAAACTGGTGAAACTTCACTTCCCAGTTTTTTACCCTAAGGAGATGGAGTTGCTTTATAGCCTGTGCTAAACAGAGCAGATGTTCATAGGACCTTTTGGGGCTTCCAGTTGTAACTGAAATGGTCTACTTTGCAGTCTTGTGTTTTTGTGAGACTGAGGGAGTAAGTCTCATTTGGTTTGTGTGATGCACCGTATATTACAGAGGATATGTGCTGGGATGTTATTCTTCTCCCAGTTTGTAAGTCAGAGAGTTTCATTAGGCAGAGGAAACAAGCAGAAGAGACTTCTGTTGGCCACAGACTGGAGAAAAGGGGATGATGGGAGGAATCAGGGAAGGATTGGAGACATCTGCTACTGTTCCTTAGATTTGCTTGGGGGCATTTCCATGAAAAAGGCAGCACATCATAAATCACACAATACTCCAAGTATTTAGAGTATTTGCTCTAAAAAGGAAAAGAGGTTTCTTAAGGTGTTAACAGAAACAGTTTAGGTCATCTATGATGTATGCTGTAGAGAAATGAGAGAGTGCAAATTGTTAGCAAAGCAGTGTGTGTGTGAAAAAGAAGCCACAGACAGGAGAAAGGCTAGCAATGCACCAACACCATGGGAACCACCACAGCCTAACCACGGGCTGCTTGGGAAGAAGGGTTACAGAGCATTATCCTGCACTGGGAGCAGCCCTTTGAGCAGCCCATTTACCCTTACAGCAAGGAAGATCTGGGGCTACATTTTTCGGACATAAAGTTTATTTTCTATCCTCAGGATTGCTCCTGAAAGGACTCAGTCAGGCTATGCTCCTATAAAAGGCAATATGTCTGTCACACTCTGTGTGCTCTTGGACATCTCTGTAAAGCACAGAGCAGCTGCACCTGTCACAGCTGAAATACATCGCCACCGTGCTCCTTGTGTGCTGTTGATTTGCTATTAATTTTTGTGAACGTTTTCTCACTTAAGAATCTTTTGAAAATTATTATGGAAATGCAGATTGTATTATAGTAACCTGCAAAGGCCTCTATCCATATTTTTACACACTGTGTCATTCTTTTCACATTGCTGTTACTGAAACAGCATGGGAGAAAATCCAATACTGCACGGTCCTTGGTTGTGTGCCAAAGTGGTTAAGCAGCAAAATCAGGCCCCACTGTTAGTGATGGCAGTCTGTAAAACAGGAATAATTTTCTGTTGAATACCTGATTGAATTACTTGTGAATTGCTCCTCTGCTGAGAAAATGATATTGGAGTTTGGCAGGTGGTCACCATTTTTATTTGTTAGAGTGTATTATCTGAATTTGCCTGTCAGATGATTGCTTGGTTAGTCCCTTCCCAGTATAAATAACTGCGTAGTTCAAAATGTGACAAATAATAGTAATAAAGTTTATAGGGGGAAAAAATATTCTTGCTGCTACAAAGAATAGCACTTAACCCAGACATTTATCTACTGCTTACAAAAAAATGGGCTGATCAGATGATAATATATTCCAGTGGTTTAAAAAACAATAAAAAGGAGGAAGATTCACTGGTTTTCCCCTCTTCCTCTGCTTCTTATAGGTACAGTTTAAAATAGCCTTGCATTGAATTGGTATTTTATTTTGTTATGCTTACGAAGTCTAATAATTTGAACAGCCCTTGCAGTGGTGTCATTCTGTTCAGTGAGCCAGACATTGCAAAATTGTGCATTTTTATGTAATTGAGATAATTTTGCATACTAACTGGTGGAAAATTACATAAAAATTTGTATGTACTGGTCAGCTCATTTAATGTGATATGTTATTTTTCAGATGATCAGCATTTTTTACTGGTACTCCATCTCTGTGCTGCAAATCAACTTTTTTGCGCTTTGTCTCTACTAGTAAAATAATGAACAACATAATGCTTCCCGAGGAAGAAATACAATGCTCATTTTCCCTTTGGCAAATGAAGAGTAGCCATTAGGCACAGTGTTTTCCCAGCTGCTCCTTGGAAGGGCCAGTATACTGTTCACAGATCTATTGGTTTCCTTCAGATTACAGAAAACCTATGTCATGTGACAGTTGACTGTGTGCTTCTTTATGTTTGACTGGGAAGCAGTGGGGCAGATTTCTCTCATTTCACTACTGCTGCCTGAAGTGGTAGATTATATCAGCTGGACTGAAAGAGCTGAGTAGACTGTGGGGATACCATACCCGTGACAAATTCTTCTCATAATGGGTAGGATGTCTTCCACAATGATCCTCTTTGTCTTTTTTGTTATAAAGAAGCTTTTGGCAACAAGTACTAGATGTCTTTTTACAGATAGACACCAAACATCAAAGTGTGAAGTTCAGCAGCTGCAAGGAAAGGACTAACACCATGTCTTATATGTGATCTATCGTCAGGAACAGTAAGTAAAAGGCACTTCCTTTCAGAGGTTCAGTGACTTAGATCATTGGTTGAAATCCAACTCAGATCTGAACCACTGATGTAAAGGCTTGTATGGCTGGTGCCAGCAGTGTACCTGCTCTGCTTGTAAAGAGAGGGGCTTCAGCCTCCAGCAGCGTCTATCCAGCAGGCTGTTCAGACAGGTAGTGAGACCTGCAACTGCAACTTTAACAAACACCTTCAGTGTCAGACTATGTTCTATTGACCACAGAGAGAATGGTTAATCACCCTAGACGATTTATCTCAAAGTGCTTTTCTTCTAAGACAGTTGATAAAGTTTTGGCCACATTAAGTCTGGCAATAATCTCTCAACTTCTTGTGTCAGAGTTGACAGACTGTATTCTACTATGTGGCTGGGTCTGAAACAGAAATCACCCCCCAAAAGCTGCCTTCTTTGCAGGGCCTCAGTGAGAAACTGACAGCAAAGAGAATCTCTCATAGTATTCCCTCACCTGGTTTCCATTAAGCTGACTGAAGACAATACGGTTACCTAACTGAGAGCTTTGTTGCCAAGGTAACATCACCAGCATAACACAAGATAGAAGAACAACTGAGTCAAAATAAGACCATTTTTTCACAAAGTTTGTTCGCAGGAACTGTCTTTGTGGATGTATATGCTTTTTTACTTGCTTTCAATGGAAAATTAGTCATTTTGTGACGATATTCCCTAAAATAACATTTGGAATGTGTGAAAGTAGGTAAGCTCATACTGAAAATGCATGGAATTCTATGGGGCATTAAATCTGAATTTCAAAGAACTCTGATTTGAAGCTAGTTCTGACAGTCTTAGTACTCTAACTCAGAATAAAGTATCATAAATAATTTAATGGTGAATGTAGTAATAGCAGTTATGCTAAATATATCTGTAGAGCCTTCCCATTGTGGGCTCCTTTAACCAACTGGGCAGTTTTGTAAAAAGAAATGTATTAAAACAATTTACAATGAGTCTTTGTTACGATCTGCTTAAATATTGCCGAAAGAACTTTTAGATTCAAATATTCCCTTGAGCAAAATTAAAACTCATACAAGTTATCTGTTGATACCAAAACTGTTTTTATTAATTACTAAGAGATGCAAAGAGAAAGAGAAAAAAAATAAGAAACGGTTGGAAAATGCTAAGATTACTTTTAGAAGCAGAGAAAAGATACCACCAAAAACTACCTCTCCGTCGAGCTGGTCTGTGGGGTGGAGGGGGAGAGAGAGAGAAGCAGTTTTCTGCCCTTTTTTTTCTCTGTCTCTGCCGCTTTGGATGTTATCTCTTTAGCTGCAGGGGGTCTTTTACAGCTTTAGTTCTCTGGAATGCAGCCAGGATGTGGCTTCACCACTCACACTGGGCTGTGTCCCAGGCTGTGCAGAGGTCCCAGTCCAGCTGCACGTCTGCGCCCTCAGAAATATGGTCAGGGTGGACTCACACAGGTGGCACGGTGGGTCTCAGTCCACTTCAAGACGTCAGAGTTCCAGTCTCTGCTGACGGGCAGGCAGCATACAGTGGCAGAAGAAAAGGTGAGGGCGAGGTGGGGGAGAGACTCTCAGCTGCTACAGCCAATTCTCTTTCCCACTCCTCTTTCCCTACTTTTCCCAAATTTTTCCTCAACTTTTATAGTGTTCAAAGGTGGTTGTGTGTGGTTTCTTGGCACGTAGCCCTATTCAGATGTTCGAAGAGATATGATAACCATGAACAATAACAGGATCCTTTGGCAGGAAAACTCCAGTGGGAAAATTCTGGTGAGAACTTCTGGTGGAAAACTGACACAGAATTTTTGGTAGGAAGTTTTTTGACAGGCAGAAACAATGGTGAAACATAATTTTTGGCATTTGTATGTTATCTGTCTGTTACAGTCTTGTACCCGGGACACCCTCTAGACACCCCCTGCCTTGACAATCTTATGCATTAACAGTGATCTGTAGGATGGGGGAAGCAAGCATCTTGCAATGTGTTCCCCAAATGTGCTCCATAAGACTAATCTAAAGTAGGATATATCTTGTCCATAGAACTTTATTTTTTGATTTTAAGGTTGATAATTTTTCATGGTAGCCCAGAAGAAAACTGGGGCATTGATTTGTGTATTCAAAAAGTCTTGAAGTCTTGAGATTCAAATAATGTGTTTACTGATAATACTATCATAAGGATTAAATAAGAAGACAGATGTGGGCCAAGAAGGTTGGACTCTAACTCATATGGTGCTGACTCCTGTTGTTACCGCTAACTGCATTCGTTAGGATGTATTTTATCATATAAGAAAAGGTACTTATACTCGCACTAGATCTAGCTTTTGGTAAGCCCTCTTTAACTCCTTTTTAACCTTTTAACTCTTTGAACTCCCTGTTAAGCTCTGAGCTTGTAGCTTTTACATGATTTCTAATATCTGTTAAGTAATACACATTAATCCAAATTATTAGGAAGAAAACCCCAAACAAGCAGCCTCGCTAATGTACAGGTGCATCAATCTATTTCAATATGGTTTAAAGGAAACCACCAATACTGAAAAACATTTCTGCTGAGAAGGTTTAGAGCTAATAGGCATTGCTGTGCTCCTGAGGATATGCTGAAAATGGTGAGAAATGGCAAGGATGTGAAGTGCATAATAATAACATGAAAAATTTTAAAATACGTAATCTTCTCATTACAAAAAGAGTGCTGCATAGTCATAATTCGTGTAATATCCTGAAATGGGATCTAATCTCTCTGATTTAAGTGCCCAGCTTTCAGATATGTGGCTCTAAAGACATCCAGTAGGGAGATCATCTCTGTCTACCTAAGATGCCCGAAATGACATAGGTGGGTTTTTTTCACAGAAGCACATTTCACTCTCCATTATCTAAAAAGGATCTCAGGAACACATTAGAAATTCCATAGGATATACATGGCACATGTAAAACTATGTCAGAATGTAACTTTAGCACTGTTTTCCAAAAGGTGGCTCCTGAACAAGTACCAGTACAAAGGTGAGTTGTAAGCAGGTTCTAAAAGTCAGTATGTTCATGAATGTAAGCTGGGTGCATAATTACTCTAATATGTTAACCTTATTGAATCTTTAATATATTAGGTTCCATTGCTACCTCTCTTTTATGATGGGTATTTGGAGCCAGAGAAAAGAATATGTCCATAGTTGCTCTCTAATACTTGACAGGCAGCGGATCAGCTCCCTCTTTCTCCTTATACTTTCTCTTGTGCGTTGTTGCAGTCTCCCATCAGAAACTTGCACCAGTTGTCCCTATTCAGGTGACCAGTGTCTAAACCAGGTTTGTGCAACTGTTCAAATTTTGAAACTGAAACTTTCAACATGGAAAAAGCAAAACATATTTTCACAAGACTTTTGTGAAACACAGTTATATAAACAGCTGAATCGGCATGACTGAGATGGAAGTTCTGATAGAGAAGAGGTGGAATGGAATAGGATCTGGACAGAGGAGCTTAAAGTAGATTTGCTGCTGGCAGAACTAGTAATCTGGAATGACAGCTCGGGAGAATTCTCTAAAGCCAGGCAGAATTCTTAGAGAATTCTCTAAAGATCAGGAAAAACCAACTCTGCATTTCAAAGTCCAATAGGCTCCCTAAGCAGTGACCAAATTTCTTAACTCAGAAAAGCAGTATGGTGTAGATTTCTGTCAGGTGTACCTATTTATGAATGCAAATATAGCCACAGCTTTTCTTCATCTTAGTGGAGCAGCAGTAGAATGACAAAACTGTGGATGCTTTGGTCAGGGAGCTGTGCAGCTACTCAGAACTAAGGTCCTCACTCCATTTCTGTTTACGGGAAATGAAAAGTTTGAGAACAATGACTCCTGATACACAATTGCCTGTTAGATGAACACAAGTTTGTTGCTTTGAGGGACTGTAAAACTCACACATAACAGAAAATTTTATGCACAGACTTCCTGATGGTAAAGGCAAATGAATTTCTCTATCGGCTTTTGTGCTGTCAATGTTTATTTATCCAAAAGAGCATTTTATTATGACACGACACTTTTAAGAGACCCAGGGGGAAGGATTTAGACAGACATTCAGAATTCAGTAGGATAAATAGGAGAGGAGCAGTTGTCGTCTCCAGAAACAGCGTACTGACAGAACTTGCAGATAGCATAGTTCCCTGCTTTAAATTGCAATTCTGTCTTTTCTAAAAGGAGAACAGAGTTTGCATGTTGACTTAACATTTTCTTAACTGATTTAACTGGAATGTAGAGAACTGTATCTCCACAGAGATTCAGGAAAGAGTTGCATTTTATGTCGATCCTTGAATCTCTATAATTTTGGACAAACGATTTCTACTTTCTAATTATTAACAAAAAATCCTGACTGTTTGTGGCCCCCCATGATTGCTTGCCAGCAGAATTACTTGGAGAATGATAAAATGCTATTTTTCTAAAGAATGACTTTCACTACAAAGTGTGGTTGTGCTCATAAAGTTTTAGAATCATAATAGAGATCCATGCCTCTGTAGTGGTTCGTATTAAAAAAAAACAAAAAAGATTAATTTCTGGCTTCTACTTTATTAAAGGCTACGCTGAGGTACAGGGAGAAATGAAGTACCATGCAGTCATGGTACTTCTGCTTTGCTACAAACTGCTTTGCTTTCTATCCATCCAATTAAATCATAAAGGAGATTCCATGCCATACCACTCTTCATTGATTCTGTGCCAACTTGCACCTTGTAGCTCAAATGTTTGCCTACATCTGCTATGGGCACAGTCCAGTTTGAATGTATGGGATGGCCAGGCACTGCTATATCTATTTCAGGAAACACACTGGCACTTCTATACCAGACACTGCTCAAAGGAAAGGGCTTCGACTCCATTAAGAGCTATGGTTAATGTCATGCTCGCATTTTGCAGCTCTCCCTCAAGCATGTTACAAAAAGAGTTTTACATTCTTGTCTGGATAGTTCACAAAAACCCTCTTCCTGGACGCAAATGTTTGTGACTATACCTGTAACAGTGGAATTTATGAATATAAAGTATTTTTTATTTGCTAAAACAAGGCCATAAGGATTCCAGGAAATGGAAAATGTATCACTTTTGCTGATAAGCTATCCCAGTGGTTTATGACTCTCATTTCTAAGAGTCATATTTTCACTTTAAACTTTGAAGATTTTATTTTTGAAGTTTCTGGTGAGTTTTTAATTTCTGAAAGTTTTGCCATACATAATTAAATTTCACATAAGCTTGAAAACTAAAATTTACCTGGGATCTAAAGACAATGTTGGTCTTAGGTGAGCCTTCTGCTGAGAAGTACATTTCATCCTACAAACTTGTTCATTTACTTTGCTGCTAGTCAATTAACTGTCAAGGTATATCGCTACTTCAGTCTTCTGAAGGGTATTCTTATCTAAAGATTGGGATAACTCCTTTTACAAGCATTATCAGATGTTATAAAGAAAATTTAGGTCTTCTCTCACCAGCTCAGTGGAAAGACAGTTGACATAATGTCAAACAAATTTTACTGCTGCTATTAATTTCTGCCACAGAAATGTATTAAGGAAAGATATCTGAAGATGTTGAAAGATTTAGGAACAAATCAAAACAAACCAAAACCAATAAAACTCCCGGAACTCCTTCTAGCCTGTCAATGATTTTTTAAAATATCTACTCATTAATCTGTTAACTTTAAAATTAGGTGAAAACCATGTTTTTGTAATTTAGGATTAAGAGGGGAGAAAAATAATTATTTACAGTTAAGGCACCTTAAATAAATATACATATAAATATGTCCTTAATACAGAAGCCTTTAAAAATACACCAAAAGGAATGAAAAGATTTAGAAGAAGATTTATTTTTCATGCTCTCAGTTTGGATCTAGATCTACCTATGTGTATTTATGTAGGGTGCTCAATAAGATATTTCTTTGCAGAGGAAGTTTTTATTATTTGCTATTATTTATTATTTTATTATTTTCTATATTATTTATTTTGGTCTATAATTTTTTTCAGGTTACTTTTTTGCTTCAGAACTGGTTTAAAAAATGTGAAAAATAAAATAAATAATATTGTTTTGAAGATGAAATAATAATCTGTATGTTGAGGTATCATGGCATTGTATATTCTAATTCTAAATAATTGTTATTCAGATACATTTAGTACATATCAATTGCTGACATTCACCATACAAAATACTTCACTTTAAAGAACTTGGATTTGTAAGAAATCTACATACCTGGACAGGTGGTCTAACTTGAGATGAACCAGTAATCCCCTACTCCCTTCTGGTCAGTTATGAATGAAAAAGGTAATCTGGGAAGTGAAGTTTACACCATTATTTTGGGCATCTATATTAGAATGAGATGAATTATGTCCTATAATTGCCTATTTTTAAAAAAACAATTAGTAAGATATGGGCATCTATACCCAGTCAGGTGAATCCCACATATTTTGGTAGAATACCTTGAGTTAGAGTTAAATATCTCCAAGTAAAAAGACATTCATTGGGAGGGGGAGGTAAAATTAGAAACGTCCCAGGAAATAAACTGGGTCAGTGAAGCAAATATAGAGTTGTTAGTCCTACTTCAAAGTAAGTTTCTTTCAGGTAAGCTTGTATATAGTAAAACCAGAGCCCATTAGAAGCCTAATGAAAATAAAAGCTTTTACAGTTAATAGTAAAATGAGATTTTACTCTGAGAAGTTGAACTCAAATCCTCAAAACACAGCACACAACATTCATGACAAATCTCCTTCTCATACATTAGGAGTTTGCACATTAGGAGAAATAAATAATCCATTCACATACTCATGTTTTTGAAGGGTTTTTATTTTGATTTTTGTATTTAGAGACAATGCCTAAACCCATAAATGTTTTGTCATATTTAGTTGTCTGATACATGCATGTTTACAGATAACACCACTTTTCTCATTAGCTGGTATTGCAGAGTGTTCTAAGAAAGTATTAGTAGAGATTAAATTGAAAAGCAGGGTTCGTTTTTGAGAGATTGTGTACAAATAATACATATTCATAGTTCTACTGTTTAAAAAAGAAAATGATGCTTTATCATCTTAATCAGTTTAGTAGCTAGATTTAGAAGATGCAAAGTCAAAAGATTGTCTCAACAAAACAGTAAGGGGGAATTTGGAGTCCTATATCAATAATAAACTTTAAAGCAAATAGTAAATTATCTGTCGTGATACTGAATACGGGCTAAACTAAGCATGTCTGTACAGGACCATAATGAGACATTCTGGCATCTGGGATGCTGCCTCAACTGGCCCTCTGCCTCCTGCCAGCTGTGGCAGCTATCTCTTCTAGACCTGCTCACTCGAGAGTGAGGAGCTACACCAGCATCAGCAACCAGCCTCAGACATTTGCTGCTCTGGTGTGCTCTGTGGCTACTTTGTTCATTGTGAAAATATCTTGATGCTCAGAAAGTTGCATTACAGCAACTATTTGCTACAGTCTAATTCTATTTGCTATGGTTTAATTCTTGTTGTGAAAAATTAAATACTATAAATTTGAATAAGTACCTGCTGCATAACAGTAGTTGTGTGAGATTTTTACGGTTTTACATCGTGGGCAAAGGAAGCCATAGATATACCCAGGGTATCTTGACAGAGTTCTTTGTATGATTCATGAGTGAAATGAGAAGGATGAGAGCTGTGAGGCTTAAAAGTTGTAATACCACTAAGGCTCAGGGAACACTGCACAAGAGCACTGAGAGGCCCACAGATTGATTCCAAAGTCAGTCAGATCACTTGGAAGACTTGAACTTTTGGATTTGTTATCTTAGTTTTCAAATTATTAATGATGTTTATATGCAGAGAACATGAACTTTGCCTGTATTACTTTTTTATGTAACAATTTTTTAATTTGAAAATACAGTTTTATATATTTGGTTCTCTGACTTTAAAACTTGTGCTTCTCTTTTATCTCACAGATGGGCAATGGCTATGAAATATTAATGCTAAAACTAATATAAATAATAAATTAAACAATGGAAGCTTTGGCTTAAAAAGTCTGACTCTTACATGAGTACAGACTTAAAGGTGCACACGAAGACAGGAATGCATCATTATTTCTTTCAAGTAAAGAATTACCTGTTTGTAAATCAGACATAATCTTGTTAGTTTATATTTCTATTTGGAACACAAATGGTAACCACTTAACAAGGGGAACTCCCTGTCTAGTCTCTCCCAATATTTGTTATTCTAATTTATCTTAGCAGAGAGAACATAAATTCCCTGAATGGCTGAGCTAAGCCCTGGTTTTGCTGCAGGCTCCTGATCTAGCATTCTTTGTGTCACTCCTAATGCCTTCAGAGAGTATGCAAAGGAAGTACTTCAGACCCTGTAACTCTGTATCTGAAGAAAGGCAATTTAATATTTTTCAGTTTCACTTACCAGTTCCTGCTCTGTTGACAGTCTTGCTGCACATCTTGCAGTTTTAACAATCTTTCCTTTCTTTTTGTTGTTGCTTAGGTACAAAAATCATGATGTGGTTTTCCATAACATGCTGTTTCCTTGCAATATTCTCACTCAGTAGGGTAGCTCTCTATTGATAATTTATTTTTGGAAGAACCTTAGCACAGCCCTATACTGTGTGCCCTCATCTCTTCAGAGATTACTTTATAAAGTCTGTGAGCCTTCATGAAAGTCTACAACACCTGAAAGTAGAATTACTCTCAATTGTGGTGTGCCCATGCAGTACATATGCAGCCTTACAATATGGAGTGGTAAAAAACCTCTTCTTAATTGTGCTATTTTTTCAGGTTATATTTGTATGAAAATTATTGGCCATCTTATAAGCCTTGCTGTTAAGGACCATAAAACAGCTGGAAAATAGATGTGTTTATTTCTCTGGAAGCCTCCTGTGTTAAGCAGCCATGATGGCAAGTTTAGGCAAATTTTTTACAGTGACACAGTGGATGTGCCTGAACTTGAGAGAAACAAACTCTGATTAGAGAGTTTATTTACTTGGTTTACTGGTTAATTTAGTTGAGTTGAACAGGCAAAATGCAAACCTTCATTTCTAAGGTTTTGCTTAACTGTAATAGCACACCTCCTGTGTTGATGGTCATGTTAGTCTGAATTTAAATTTTTGGGATCATTAAGAAGGGCCAGCTCAAGCTCTCATCAAAAAGTACACAAGAATAAACCTGCGCTGCTTGATGCTTAGTGAATTAATTTTCTTCCTTTAATCACAAAGATATCATTGTATTGAAGAATAATCCTTTATTGAAATGAAGAAAGAGAATGGTACGTGACTGACCTTTCTCTGTAGTTTAGGCAACTATTCACAGTTTTCTCTAGCTCCTTGGTATGACAACTGTTAGGGTACCTGACTGCTTCCCATCTTCTCCAGTATCACCTTCATTCTAATTTGAGACTGTCAAGTCCCATGTGGTTTGTGTTTACCCTGAGGAGCAGAAAAGTTTCATCCCAGGCAGAGCTTCTCTGCAGCTTTAGGTGCCATGCAGGCCCAGCACACTTAGTGCTCACAGGCCCTCCCAGCACCTCACACCTTTGCTAACAAGTAACTCCATAGTGATTTCTGTATTGTGAACAGGAGTGCAACAAGTACACAGGGTTTTTTACTCACCTAGTAGTTTTTTTAAACATTTTGAGCTCACTGTGGCAAATCACTGATTTAATGGAGGGCAGATTCAATACGCAGTCAGACATAGTTAGCTGCCCCAAATTTCTATACCTTCATAAAATTGTTAAACTTTCCTCAACATTGTAAGATTTCTTCTTCTTAATATAAACAATCCACTTATCATAAAAGAACACGTACAAATGGAATAAGACTCAGATCTGTTTATTACCTCATTTTCTGTTTTTCCCCTCCATGAGAAGCCAACAGATCAATGTTTCCCTTTTGGCTCCATCCCACCTGCAGCCCTTGGGAGAAAGATGGGGGGGCATCCTCCCTTGCTGTCAGCCATTCTGCTGATACCAGTACATTTTGAATGACTCCTCTGTGTAGACCACTGTTTTGTGGGAGACAGAATACAAAAAGACAGTCGTATTAGCAATCCTGCTGGCATTTGTGAAAGAATGTAGACACTATGTATCAGTATGCTTCTTACTGGTCACTAAGGAGAACTTCTCTGTCACTATACCTCAGGTTAAAATAAGAATACATATTTTTACTATATATTATGTAGTAATACAATACCATCTACAACTAGTATATAAGTGAGTAAGAAGCTTGGTGGGTCTAGAATCTAAGGTCCTTTTTTGAGCTATTATCAAACCTACTGAATTGGAAAACCAAAACTGTTCCACAGTTCTTAGGACCTGTAGTGGGTTGACCTTGTGTGGTAGTTTGGACCTGGCTCCCTGCCAAGTCCCCGACACCACAGCAAAAGCCCTTCCCCCCTTCTTTTTCTTATGAACACAGCAGAGAGAATTGGAAGGGAAAAGCTACAAAAAAAAACCCAAAATGACAAAACCAAAGCAACATATATATATATTTTTATATACATTACATTTATATACAGTTACAATACTATATACATATAAAAAGAGAATCCCAAACACCCCAAAAAGAAAAAAAGAAAAAAAAAAAAACAAATCAGATATACACAGTCAATAAGAACTAGCAAACGAAATCTCAATACTTTCCTTGAGAAAGCAGAAACGTCCCAGCCCACAATCACCATATCTCTCGGGAAGAAGGCAGCAGCCTCTTGACAGACCACAGGCCCACACCCCCACAGCTGGAGGAGCTGCAGGTAGACTGCTTTCTCCACGTCTGCCAAAAGAGAAGAAGGGCTCAACCTCCTCTCCCCTTCTTATTTATATGTCTGCTTATGTAAAGAATAGGATGGAATACTGGGATATAGGTATTTCCTTGTTTTTGACCCGGTTGCCAGGGAAGGACTAAATCAAACCACTACACCTTGGCCAGATGCCAAGGTACCCACTAAAGGCACTCTCTCACTCTCCCCTCTGCAACTGGACAGAGGAGAGAGAAAAAAAAAGCTAAGGATTCATGAGCTGAGATAACAGCTGGGAGGTCACTTACTGTTTACCTTCACAGGCAAAACAGACTCAAACTGGGGATATTACTTAAATTTATTTAAGTAAGGATAAGAGCCAGAAACTGAGAAATAAAACAATCTTAAAAACACCTTCCCCCCCCCCCCCCTTCTTCCTTCCATGTTCTCCCTCCTCCCCCCCAGCGGTGCAGGGGGACAGGGAATGGGGGTTATGGTCGGTTGTTTCTGTCACCGCTCAGGGTGAGGAGTCCTTCCCCTGGTCCCATGGGGTCCCTCCCATGGGAGACAGTCCTTGACGGACCTCTCCGGCATGACTCCATCTCTTAGGCAACAATTTTTCCCAAACTGCTGTCCCATGGGTCACTCCTCCATGGGGTGCAGTCCTTCACGAATGAGCTGTACCAGTGTGAGTCTTCCACAGGGCACAAGTCCTACCCAGGAAAAGCCTGCTCCAGCATGGGCTTCTGTCTCCACGAGCTGCAGGTGTCCAGCAGGACCCTGCTATATCTTGGGCCTCCCACGGGGTCACAGCCTCCTTCATGCATTCACCTGCTCCAGCATGGGCTCCTCCATGGGCTGCAGGTGGGTCTCTGCACCCTGATGGTCCTCCACGGGCTGCAGGGGCACAGCTGCTTCACCATGGTCTACATCATGGTCTGCAGGGGCCTCAGCTCTGGCACCTGGAGCACCTCCTCCTCCTCCTTCTGCACTGACCTTGGTGTCTGCCTTGTTGTTCCCATGTTCTCACTCTGCTCTTCCCTGGCTGGAATTCTTTCTGTGCCACAACCTTCTGTTCTTAAATAAGTTATCACAGAAACATTACTATCACTCCTAATTGACTTGGCCCTAGCCAGTGGCAGGAAGCCCGTCCTGGAGCCGGCTGGCATTGGCTCCACCGCACATGGGAAACTTCTTGCAGCTTCTAACAGAAGCCACCCCTGTAGCTCCCCCCACTACCAAAACCCAGCCAGAGAAACTCACTACAAGACCTTTCATTAGGGAAAGTCTAACTGAGTCATTTAGGTGACAAGATGAATTTAGAAATACATAATACAGTAACCAATGCACAGTCCTATAACCAGTCTACCCAGCAGCAATAAAACGTGAAATTTAACATCATGGAACAATCCAGTCTGATCCATTTGACTTACTGGCCCTTCTGCATTCAACAACATTGCAAATTCTGGAAGAGCATTTGCAAATTAGGATGATGATTTTTGTGTAATGCCATAGATCAGTTGGGGAGATTAGAAAAGTTGTAACATCTGCCAGATATAAAAATATGAATATATATTAACATACTTGTCTTCAATCCTATGCTTGTGGCAGAACAGGTGAATGTCCACATCTGTGTGGGAGCATTTATAAACCAACTTTTACACTACATTTACCTCTTCCTCTCTGAGTAAAAATTACTGTGACAAATATTACAAAGAATGAAGAGATTACTAATCCCTAGGAAAAATAATATACATGATTTGGACATCTTGCAAAATCCATCTGTTCTCTTTCAGTATTTACATTTAGAGGAGTTGATATGACAAACAACAAGGTACTACCCCAAATTGAGAAAATTTAAAAATTTGTGCAACAGATGGCTTTATATGAGCAGAGAGTGCACTGTGAGTTACTAGACCTTCATCTTAAAGTAGAGCACATCTATATTTTAATGAGCTGCAGAAAGAAGAAAATCCTCTAAATCTTTATTCTTTTTTGTATTATTAAAATAAAATAATTATTGTTAATTCGATCATAGAATCATAGAATGTTAGGGGTTGGAAAGGATCTTAAAAATCATCTAGTCCTAACCCACTCTGCCCTGGGGAAGGACACCTCCACTAGACCAGGTTGTTCAAGGCCTTTTCCAACTTGACTTTGAATGCTGCCAGGGTTAGGGCATCCACAACCTCCCTGGGCAACCTGTTCTAGTATGTCACCACCCTGCTGGTAAAGAGCTTCTTCCTAATGTCCAGAATCAGAGAATATGCTGAGTTGGAATGGATCCACAAGGATCATGGAATCCAACCCTTAGCCCTGCACAGGACCACGCACAAGAGTCACACCATGTGCCTGAGAGTATTGTCCAAATGCTTCTTGAATTCTGTCAGCCTTGGTGCTGTGATGACTTCCAGTGCCCAACCACCCTTTGGGTGAAGAACCTTTTTCAAATATCCAACCTAAACCTCACCTGACACAACTTCAGGCCATTCCCTCAGGTTCTGTCACTGGTCACCACAGAGAAGAGATCAGTGCCTGCCCCTCTTCTTCCCCTCACGAGGAAGCTGTAGACAGCAATGAGGTCTCCCCTCAGTCTCCCCTTCTCCAGGTTGAACAAAGGGACCTCAGTTACTCCTCACACAACTTCCCCTCAAGGCCCTTCACCATCTTCATTGCCCTCCTTTGGACACTCTCTAATAGCTTAATATCTTATACTTCGGTGACCAAAACTGCATGCCAGCCTAAATTACTTCTCTTTCAATTTGTTCCCATTACTTCTTGTCTTATCACTACAGTTTCTGATGAAGAGTCCCTGTCTAGCTGCCCTGTAGACCCTCTTCAGATACTGCAAGTTGGCTATGAGGTCTCCACACAACCTTCTGTTCTTCAGGCTGAACAGTCCCAACTTTCTCAGCCTGTCTTCATAAGGGAGGTGGTGCAGTATTCTTCTCAACTTTGTGGCTCTTCAATTCATTAGCATTTTACAAGCCGGGATATTTTTTAAAAATTTTATTTCTGGATGAGAATTATCTGTTTTCGGATAGATTTAAAGTTATTGCATATTTGTCATCATGACTTGAACTCATATTTTACTGAAATAGTGACGGTTAGTGGAATCCTACTTCCCTTTAAATCAGTTGCCAAATTCCTACTGATTTATTAGGGCCAGTGTTTCACTCACAGCCTTTAAAATGCACGCTTTGATTTTGCACATCATCGCTACAAAATTATGCTGATTATCTAGCAATGATTTTATTTGAATAATAAGATCTTTTCTCCGAAGTTGTAGGATAATTTATTTGCATTTTGAATTAAATTGTGACTGAGATATTTGAGATAATTGTGCTTGCTGAAACACCCAAAGAATATAAAGAGGTCCATACAAATCTTGAATGAAATACAATTATAATTATCAAAAAGTTTATAATTTGAATCTTTTCAGCAGCTTTCATGATAATTTCCTTCAATGCAATCCAAATATTAGGCCCTCAGCAATGTGGACATTTTCTTGGTCATTCACCAACTCTGATACTTATGGGTAAATCCTGCAACACCTGGTACATAATCCATAATATATGGATTTCTCTTTGCATCTCCATTTCTCATGGACCACAGATTACAGGAAGCCAAATTGAAACTTATTCATCCCAGCCTTAAGAAATCTGTTCCAGGCTATATAGAAACTTCCATTATCTGTTTCATTGACTTATAAACTCTGGCAAAATTTAGTATAACTACAAACCAATATGTGTCATAGAGCCAAGGCTTTTTCTTTTCCAGATAGGACATTGTTCTCTTGAAGTCCTTGGAGTGCATCTGCCCCATTCAATGCTACATAAACCATTGTCAGAGTATGGAGAGAGTGGGTTATTCCAGGCAGCTGCCAGAAATGGGCATAAAAATTGGGTACTGGAGGGAGTGACTGTGGCAGAAAAACGTGGCACCAAACTAAGAACCCCCTGGTTTGATGGCATTTCTAACTCACCATTTTTGGCTTTTTGTTTCTTTCTTGCTCTCATTCCTGTCCATCATAGTCTCCAGCCACTTTTTTTTGTAGCAAAATAGACAGAACTGATAATCTATAGTAACATGTTAGATTTCTACAGTGAGATTTTTCACTACATGCGAATGCTAAATTTGCTTGATGTATTTGACAGTGATAGGTAGTTTCAACACAATTTGAAGCTTTTTAACAATTTTTTTAACAATTTGTTAGCTTTTTATACATCAGTGATTTCTGTTCCCAGTGGGAGTTCTTACCCCTATCTCCTCTACATGCACATTTAGCTCTGCTTTGTTTAAATGGAACCTAAGGAATACAGGGCATGAAGCTGGCTCTGCAGATGTGATTCTGAATCTCCAATTGAATCTCCACTACAGTGCTGTGGAGCTGTCCATGTCTGTTTTTGTGGAACAAAAATAAGGATTTTTTCTGAAAGAGTTACTACAATGAGAGAATTTGCCTGCCCTGGAACTCAGAAAATGCCAGGCACCTCAAAAGGAGTAAGGCGGTTTGATGCTTTTGTGAGCATACTGTTAAATGCAGGGCAATGATTAGTGGAATCTGCTGAAGTACTGATCTGGTACATTTTGGAACTATAAAATTGTATACAATTTACAAACTATATACTGAACTGTCAAGCTGTGCATGCTGTTGGCCTACATAAGGGCAGGATTGCTTGCAATCTTGTCCCTTGTCTCTTATTGCCTCACAGTGTCTGTATGCACTTGCTGTGCCTTGTCCTTAATTATCCTCTGGCTCCATATGAGCTGTGAAGCTCCGTATCGCTATTGAATAATACTGATTTCAGTTTTGGTCCCCAGAGTGCAAAGGTCTGCCTGCAGGGTTGGGGGTAAAGGACAATAACCCTTTAAAGAGAAAGACCTCATTTAACTTTGCACCCTGTGAATACAAAACTCTTCGAAGATACTCTCTGTCAGCCAGTTTATGACGGGGTTTTAGACTAAGCAGTCTCTCAGTTACAGGAGAATTGCTGTTTTTCTATGATAATTGCTCCTGACTAAACTGTGTTTGGGACCCGAGGTGGGTGCCCACACTCCCTTTACAGCGCAGCGAGTCAGGTGGGTGTGTTTGATAACTTGAATGTGGAGATCATGGCCATTAAAGTTTATGCACCTAAACTGACCAGACTGGATCTTCTTCTCCTTGGATAGTCTAGAAAATATGGGATTCATTTTAGTAGGACTTGTCTGCCAAAGAGCTCTATGGGCCTGCATCCTAAAGACTAACTTTTCCTTTACTGTGTCTGCATGAGTAGCTTTGCTTTTTCCACCCATGATCAGATGAGATAACATTAATACAAGTGCTACCCTTGCCATGTCTTCAAGGCAGAGGAGACTTAGTAACATGTAGCTTTGGTGAGATGGAGACATAAGGCTGTTTAAGCTTGACTTGACTCCACTGCTGTCCACAGAAGAAACTCCAAACTACTGCAGCCTGCTGTGAGGCTGCTCTTTTTTTCCCCTTTTCCTCCCCTTTTCCTCTGAGCTCTCACAGCTCAGAGTAGGCATTGCCATTGAGGAGTTCACATTCTAAAATCACTGACTTTCGAAATGCTTTATGGTTAATCTTGGTGTTTCTGAGCTGTCAGTGAAGCCTAAAGTCTTTATCTACCTATTAATCCCAAGACCTATTCATCAGTGATGTATTGGTAAGTACTAGGTACTACTATGGGAACTGCCTGTCTTGCTACCAAGTGTCCTTCAGTGTATAGTTGTGTTATATAAAAATAAAATGTAGCAGAAACTAGACTGGACTACACTCAATAGCCCCATTGCCTTATGCAGTATTTATAGATTGGCATTGTAGAACCTGAAAAAAATTTTAGACTGAACATTTTTTATCAAGTTCTGGATGCAAAACACTCCAAAACACTCCAAATGCCACCAGCAGCTTAATCTTAAAAGCTCTGCTTCAGTATATCAGATTACTTATGAAACATAGTACATTGCCGAAAAGTAGGATTCACCTCATTTCAGCAAATGGAGCCTCTGCCATTTTCAGGACTGACCACTTAATTTCCGATGTCTCTTACTGGGCAAAATGATTTTGAAATTGCTATATTTGCCTCATAGCACATGTTAAACTAAAATGGTGAATGGAACAAAAGGATTTGGATGGATGAGAGGGGTGTGCGGTACATGCAATCATTTACAATTTTCATATGTGTCTCTCTTTCAAGTGTGCGCTAAGTTTTTAAACTTCAAGATATAATTTCTATCTGAAAACAAGTTAGTGAAAGATAACTATTTCTAAGAAATGTCCCCCATCTCCCACCCTTGTGATTTCTCCTGGCTGAAGCTACCACTTCTGCTTTACATTCTGTGCTGTGAGGTACAGCGCAGAGCTGCAGCAATTTTGGGTCTTTCAGTCAAGCCAGCATAAATGAAGCTGTCAGCAATGAGAAAAGAGATGTTTGCAAGAAATTAAATAAGAAAGCCTATGCTAAAATACATTGATCCCACTATTTCATGGTTTGTAATGTTCTTCATACCATTTTCTGTCTATACTACAGCCTCAAACTCATAATAAAAAAAGTCAAAAAATGTGGGGCTGCTGGTACAATACAGAAGTTGTGAAAATCTCTTCCAAAGTTACTGTTGTCTGAGCTCGCAGTATTTAATGTGCACTGAACTTAAAATATGCTCTAATTTTCTGTGTCCTTAATAGCTTTATTGTCCCTCAGCTGTAATGTTTCTGAGAGGAACCTTTGTCTGTGTTGCTCCCTATGAGAGTTCACACATCTGTCTGGTGTGAATTCTGCTCACTCTCCCTCCACCCTCATTTTGTGCCTTAAGTGTTCTCACCTTGAAAAGGTGCAATTCACATATCAGCCTAGTGCTTCAAGCAATGACAGATTCTGCAACCAGGGAACATTTTAAATTCCTGGGCTTGCATGCTTCATCCATACTCATCTTTCTTTTCTCTTGTTTTGCTTAATTTTCTTCTTTTATTCTTTTCTGAGTGCACTTTTTTGTTTATTGTTTTGCTGGTTGTTGTTTTTGTTCTCTCCAAATCTGTATTTTATTCTGGTTAATATATGAACTCTGAGTATCAGATACTGAACCTGGTGCTGAAAAATAGATTTTATAGAACAGCAATATAATTTATATAGAAGCTCAGGAGAGAAAAAAACCCAAAACAACCAAATACTAAAATCAAAAGAAAAATAATGATTTTTTAAAAAAACTTTAAATACTTCAAGCTCCTACTTCACAAACCATGAAGACCCCTGCATGTCTTTACAAAAGAAGCTGGGATTGCTTCTATATTTATTAAAATCTTTCTTTTACATTACTAATTTATTTGCATGGATGTATGAATACACTAGTCGAGATTAGAACCACACTGACCCATGTGCATACCTGTATTATGAGGGGGTCTTTCTCCTAAAGGCATAATACATGAAAGTCACTTAATGTATATAAAAGGTGAGAAAGATATTTATTTATAAAAATTTTAGGGACATCGAAAAGAGCAACTGTGGTTATCATCAGAATGATGGTTGTTGGTCGTAATGTCTGACCTTGTTAACAAGATACATGTTGGTCACACCTTTCATTCAGGAGAAATAAAATTACAAAAATCTCTTTTTGTAACAACAGAGATCAAAGCCCAGAACACAGATAAGCTTTTTGAAGACATAGGCGCACAGACTGAAAACACACAAGTCTGAGACATTGATTTGGGGGCAGGTTAGTAAGAACATCTGTAAGGAACCAGATCTCTGCATGCCGGAAGGGAAGCAGAGGGTGTAGCCCTGGAAAGAGCACTTTGGAGTAAATGGAAAACCTGGTTGCCTTAGAAAGCAGTTTCTCTTTTTATTCTTGCTGGTTTCAGAGAAATGGAACTTTGTGTACATTTATTGCAAAAGAAGCATTTTACTAAATTTAAAAAAACACCCCCAAACAATCAATCCCCTACCCCATGATGCTGTAAAGTCCATCTGTTTTTTTCTTATTTTCCTAATTTTATAAGCTTTGTAAGTAGTTAAGTAGTAGAAGTAGATTTAAGAAGCTGCAGCCCTTATTCCCTCACCCTTTAGCACCCTTTAGTTTACACATTCTCTATCCCATCACCTCATTCTGTGTTCCCCATATCAATTCTACCCCTGAATTCCAGTAGAAAATGTTTAGTCTTTTGTCAAAGCAAGGCCTATGCTGTTTAGAGAACACTCATATCTTGGCCTGAACAACAGAACATGGTCAGAAACTAGGTGACTGTGTACCCTTTGTGTTCTGAAGAAGATGAAGATGATGAAGAAAAGCCTCCAGACCCAATTCCCAG
>NW_026990813.1:0-42528 GCF_036250125.1 Pseudopipra pipra
CATTTGCTCCTGCAAACTTCTATTTCAATGCAATACCAAATGGTGCCATGGTTATTAGGTACCAGTATGATCATGATAGCCACAAACACACTTTTTTTCTTGCTTTTTCCCACTATGCCTCATCTGCCCCAGGCCTGCATTGACTCCCTTCTGGTGTTCGAGACACAGTCCTTATCATGAATCATGAATTGTACGTTTACAAAGGGAAAATTACACTATTTGGAATCAGCTTCCAGTACTTGAGCAAATGTTGTAGGTTTTTAGAGGAAGCGATGTTTGCTGCATAGACAGAAAAAGGATAGTTTAATAAAACAGGTGACATAGTGGGTCTGAAAAATGAAGCGGTTTGAAATAAGGATTTGTGTTAATCTGCTGGAAAAATTGCTTCTGGTATTTTCTGCTGGGATTGTTGCAGACAAGATGAACATAAATGATTATCAAATCCTTGTTTCTTACCTTTTGTTTTCTTTTTCACCCTGACTCCTACTTTTTCATTTTCCAGATATGGTGTTCCATCTTCTCTAGTGCTTCCTCCATATCTTTAAAATTCTTTCCTTCTGTTAAGCAAAACTATCACCTTTTAATTATTGATTTTTTTTTTAACCTTTTCAATTCTCTTTTAATGGCGCAAAACAATAAAATGCTATAGTTACCAGTAGTACTCCACTACTTAATAAAGACAAAGTCCACCTCAGCTGTCACTCTTAGCATCCTCCTTAGTTCTTGCTTTATTTTCTAGAGGCAGAGATGACCACTGAGTAATTTCTTCAGGAGAGAAGAAACAATCACTAAGCAGATATTACAGTGATTGGGAGACTATGGTTATTTATTTCATTAGCTAGCACCAGCATCTCAATAGTTGTTTCTTCTTCTGACATCCTACAGTTAGACTTCAGAGAATTTAACTGTTTAAGCTGGTTTAATTAAAAAAATATCATCCTTGGCCTGGGTCCAGTTAGTCTGGAAATCTTCTTCCCAAGTTACATTGGAGATTATTGGCTTACTGTGGCCTGGCAAGTTTCCCAGGTGGTAAAACAGATGAGCAATCTGTATTGACCTGTGTACAGAGCCATGCTCCAAGAAGGAGGAATGTGCAGGTGTTTTCAGGGACCTAAATATTTCTGAGTTGGTTGTTTGAATCCATTGCACTGGGTATTGCAGAACACTGACAATAAACAATTCTTGGTTTGAAGGAAGCTGTTTATAAATCACCTTCATTAATTTGATCAGGTGCTTGTAACAGGAAATTGATAGGATAGGACAATCTGAACTGGTCTGTTCAGTAAGAGAAGGACTACAGAGTGGGCTGTCTGCTACTGGTGGAACCCCATGATTCCACCCTAAACTGGACAAAACCAGGTAAACCTTCCTCCAGCTGGCAAAGCGATCTGCAGCTCATTGGTTTCACAGCATGTACTGAAAGAGATGAGCAATGTGTGAAGCTTCCTGAAATAACTGACCAGGAAAAACTGGGCATCCTTTAATATTGCAGTAGCAGTGGCTTACCCATAGTGTTAACGAAACCATGATATATCTTTTTGCATGTCATGTGTTTCTTAATGGGCTTCGTTACTTGGCTTTGTGTCTCAACTGGGCTCTTGTTCAAACAGAGTAGCTCATAGGTCACAAAGTAATGATGTGCTCAGCTAACAGAATATTTCTAATGATCTCGTGCATCAGCCTTCCCAGTCTTTTAAAATCTAGCTTTCTGTGGGCTCCTGTCAGTTTTTAGTTTGCTGGACTTCGATTCAGCTCCATTTAAATTGCTTACTCAGACTCTCAGAAAGTGAATGTCAGCACTGGCACTGAAGTCCAATTAAGGAATTAAGACTGAAGTAATATTCAGAGGCCTCAGACAAGGTGAATGTCCTATTGCCTAAGGTATAGCATAAGAAATAACATGGTGTTAGGACATAGACTATGTCATCAGAGGGAGAAAGTGTTTCTAAGGCACAGAAATAAAAGCAATTCACAGATCTCCTTCTCTGTCTTAATAAGAATTTTTCCTTCTGTACCCTGCTTTGTTATGTACTTTGTGCAGATGGCTTGAGCTAGATCCCAGTTGTTGACTTTTCTACTGGCCTGTTCTTGAAAAACTTACTTTTAAAGATTTTCCTCTTGTATTTTAATATCTACCACAGCAGATAATCAGATTCCTAAACCACAAAATTGTTAAGGAGAAGGTCAGTTATGCCGTGAATACACATGATATCAGGTGAACTCATCCCTTTGCCTGCTGCGTGTTTCAGTGAGGAGCAGGCAGCACTCTCAGGCACAGTGAGAACAGCACAAGTCTTCACAGCTCTGACACTGTGCTAAAGAGCTGCTTTTCTAAGGAGTTATTCTAGTAACTCTCAGTACCAAAGGAAAGGTCCAGCCTTTGAATGCACATCTTTGTCTGCTGGCTGGAGGACACTGGTAAGGCCCAGCATAACCCTTGAGAGGTCATGCAGGGATAGGACTCATGTCCTTAAACAACATCCAAGAGAATTAAGCAAATACTGGAGAGAGTAAACAGCATTTTAAGTAAAAGGAGACTACTTTTGGTGTCTCTGTTTACAACAGTCTCACTTCTCAGGGAACTCAGAAACCCCAAACTCTCTCTTCATCTTCAGGTTTTTGCAGGTATAAAAATGAGCAAAACTTTTTCAGCTGACAGGATTTTGGCATGAGTCATTTGGCACCTAAATGCTGAGTTCATTTTGTCAGGTGTAAATTATTTATTATGACTTATTTTTAAAAATAATAATTATTTCTTGTGCCCTGTGTTTATCACACAAGGAATTATGCCTTCTTTTTGCAGCAAAATGACTAAATTTTTTAGAAAATTTCATCAATGAGTACACAAACAAAATTGACATAGCTTCAGCTTATATAACCCATCTTGTACCTCTCCATTTCAATCATAAACGTGATCTCAGCAATTCTTTTCATCTTTCACAAAATGCTTTAGAAAACACTTGCAAAAACAATAATCAGAAATTTAACTCCTTAGAGATCTCACAGGACTGTTTAAAAGAGCTTTAAATTTGTATTCTGAAAGCTCTGCTGTTGAAAATCTATTCTGATGAGTAAAAGTTCTAAATGCCCTTGACCATCAACAAGATTAAAAAATTAAGGTTGCTCATATTTTTTTTCCATTTATAATTAATAGCAACAAAATGGTATCCACCAATTACGTATAAAAAGCTTTTACTTCCTAGGTGCCTTTTCTAGAGCCACCTGCTCCATATAATGTCCTATTAATTTCCATTTCTAAAATGAAGAATATATTCAACTGCTTCTGTATAACAAGTGCAGATTTTTGACAAATATATGCAGAATGATAGCTCTGCTGCACTTACGGGTCTTATTTAAATTAGATCCCAGCAAAAGGCCCCCCCCGGAAAATAATCAGATTTCAATGGACAAAGACCTAATTAATAAAGTGAAGTTTGCCAAAATACAAGTTCAGGTTGAATTTTCAAATTCAATTTAAAACATGTATTCCAAAAGAATGATTAATCAAGTAACTGGGGGGAAAAAAAGGGCAGGAAAAAGAAATCAAGCAGAACTGTTTTACAGTAGGATGGTAAAAAGTTTAAAGAATTTTAAGCCCAAAATTTAGATGTAACATATGCCTACATTATTAATAAAGATGATAAAGTAGAATATGGAGATAAAACTGTGGTTAACTAATGAACTGTGACTATAGAAATTAAAATTACCATATTCAAAATTCATCCAAAGCTGAATTGGATTTCCAAAGCTGAGCTGGATTTCTTGCGTGCTCACACAAGAAATATCAATCCAGAATACTAAAAGAACTGGTGTGGGGTCAGACTTGAGATGCCTCATGCCAGAGGAAAAGTAAAACTTCCATTGACGAAAAAGGGAAAATTGAGATCCAAAGCACTGACTATGTCATCACCACCAAGATAGAATAAGTTAAACCAGAAAATATATGAATATCATAAAATAATGAAAAATATTGATAAAGAAAACAAGGAGTAAAATGCAGCATGTGATTAATAGTGAACAGATGTATCACAGTCATTCAGCTGATTCTTGAATGAACACTGGATGGTTTTTTGTTGCTGTGCTTTGTTTTTTGAAGATGTGGAAAAGTCTGTATTCTGCAGGAGTCATTTGGGCTGCTGAGAACGCTGTGGAACCCCGGAGCATCCCAGCCAAGCAGCTGAATGTGTCAGTCTGTTCACATATCCTACCATCACCTGCTTCCACTCTCAGCAGATTTGCAGATCTCTGAAGACTGCACCTTCATCACAATTAGAAGGTAGAAATAGGATCACTAAGCCACTACAAACTTAAGAAGACAATTATACCATTTAGCTATCAATGAATATATCAATTCCAGATATTTATAGATAAAATTGTGTGCGCCAGTTTGTGCATATGTGAGTAATTTTAGCTTTTTGGACTTTTTATTTCATGCAATATGTGGGAGAAACAGTAACTTATTTTTAAAATCCACAAAACATAAGCTTCATTTCCTCCTACTTATAAAAAGATCTCAGTTTATATACTTACATGGAAATACAGTGTTCAGCTTCCTGCTAAACTCTCAGCATGTTTCTGCCAACTTCTCAAAATATTTTCCTTTACCCTTGTTGATTGTGAAAAAAATCCAAATCTTGTGGCAAAACATACTGTTAAAGAACAGACATTATAAGTGGCTACAATTAATTTTTCACATTGTGAGCTGATATTCATGAACCTTTTTCCTAGAGGTGTGAAAGATGAGAAATCAGACTACAGGAAGGGAAAGTCTGGGCCTGCCCAATAGAAACCATTTCTTCTGCCACCATGTCTGCCAACACGTCTGCCACCATGAATTAAATAATGTTCCATGGACCACAAGCCCATCATTCCTGAGAAACCTCTGCCAACTCCCTTGTAAACTGTAACTGCATTTCCTAACTAAAGACTCAGCAAAAAGTCACTCACTGCTCCCTCAGCACTGGGGTAAAAACAAACAGTATGCATTTATGTCCTTCAATACAGTTCATGTATGATGGACTTTATTATGGGCCCTCCATCACAGATTCCCTCAGACTGGAATTCACATTGGGTCACATTTCTATGCAATACTTTTCTTATAGTCAAAGAAATTATTACACTTGCACTGAAACCAATCCGTTTCTTCAAGGCTGTGTCCTTATTGGAGTCACCATCCCACATAAAGGATCTGCTCTGATCTAGTACAAATGAAAACTAAATAATGAAATGCTCATAGCCACAGGAGAGTGATAACTCCAGCTTATGCTATTTCCACTGCCTGCCCCTACCACAATAATTTCTTCCAACTGGAGAAACAGAAATAAAGGCAAAGAAACCTTAAGTTCTGTTGCCCAGAGTAGGGAAAAAAAATAAGATCAATAAAAATCTTTGAAGCTTAGTTTGGAATAATCTCCATTTTCTTCACCCTGAAATAGTAACTTCACTTTTAGTGGTTACTTCTTCCTCTTTTTGTTTACCAGATGTAGACAGTGAGTTATAGCAAAATAAAAACAGAACTATCTTCCCCCTTCCAGCCCTTATTCCTGCATGCTTCTTCATATGGTTTTATTTTTAAACATTTTCCCATAAAGATGTAACTTACTTTAGGGCTTACTTCAAGGAAGCTTCCAACAAGTTCCCATATGCGATTGCTTAACGCAGAACAGCTGAGCTTTGTAAATCAGCAACAGACCCAGCAGCACAATCTGACTGCACCAGGCTGATGACTACTATTTGTAGTGCAGTCAGTTCACTAATGAGGAGCTGGCAAGAGGCACAATGCCCCCTGGACCTCATTAAATGAGCTTATTCTGGCCTGCTGAAACCTTACCTCAGGACTTGAGTACAGAGGTCGGAGCAGAAGTGCTACTGCAAAAATGGGGTCCTGTCTCCCTGTGGAGGTGGGGTCTTCATGAAGAGTTTTGAGTTTCCTCCCTGTCACTGTCTCTCTAGGTGTGACATAAGGATGCAACGACACTTTAATAGAAACTTGTTGATGTTTGCACTGAGGAGGCTCAGCCCCAGCCTGGGGACCTCTCTGCAGTTGCCCCTTCACACATCAACTTCTCTCTCACTGACAGTCTTCAAGCATTTGCTGGCCCTGAAGAGCTGGCCAGTTTTAAACTTAACAAATTGCACAGGCATCTTCCCAAAGTAAGGGAAATTGCTTGAGTAGCAGCAGAGCCAGCCCACGCCACGCTCTGCTCCCAGCAAGGCAGATTGAGGCTGCAGAACAGGGAAAAGCACATTAACATTGCTCTAGTCAAAACTCATTACTCAGTTCTCTCAGGTGTAGGGGAGTCTGAAAGTGAACTGCAGTCATTAGTGCTTCCTAACCTGCTCTCATTCTCCTCAGCTGTCATGTCCAGGTTTGCTATTTCTAGCTCAGACCTGCTGGCAAAAGAGATGCTTATGAAGTGAAGCTGAAGTGCCAAGTCCAATGGTCCCTTGAGGCTGAACATTATTTTGCTTGGAGACTCATCTACACTGTGACTAAACAGAAGAATAAAAACACGACAAATCTGATCAGTCTTTCCTCAGCCCACAAGTATGCAACTTCTTGTACTGTAGAAATGAGAACCTGAGGCTCTGGTTGTGCAAAATCCTCAAATTGCTTTAAAAGAGAAAGAACTACCTGAGGACCACTTAAGCTGTGACAGCAGTTCTTTGAGAGAAGAAAAACTGTGCACACCTTATCCCATGCCAGAGCTTGATGCACAGTGCCTGCCAACTCTGCACTGCTAATGGCATGTGCAGGAGTCTTGTGCAAGCGCAGTGGGAGCATTAGGTTGGTTGGGGGAGCCCCTGCTGAGTTTTGGACTCTCCCTGTGTTGGGCAGCCTCTGGGGCTGGTACAGGACTGTCAGCAGAATGGCCTTCTCCAGTCAGATTTTTGCTTTTAAGTCAGTGGGTGTTGGATTGTACCCAAAGCTGCAGAAGTATTTGGGAAAAAGACTTAGGATCATAACTGCAGATTTTCATTAGAAAAGATTAAAAGCTACTTTAAGTTAGCCTAACTAGGGGCTTTACTTACTAACACAGCATTATACATTTCCAAGTCCCTCTAAGTACAGCTGGAGGTGCAGTGTCAGCACAACTGCAGTTGGTGTCTGGAGACCACCCATGTCTGTGTCAGGTTGTTAGCCAGGCTGCACAGGTGGTGCTTGAAAATGTCCTGCTGCTTGGCTATCCCTGCAGAGGCAGGATTTATATAAAGAGATATGTGAGATGTGCTTTTCTAAATTAGTAATGACTTTATTAATCTGGACAGGAATATTCTGGCCATGAACATCTAATAAGAAATGAGAGAGCTATTTTCGCTCTTCTGTGTTGGGGCAGAAATATGTTTGACAATGCTGAGAGCAGCCAGCTTTCTGAGACATCCATCAGAGATACTGGAGCTCAGAGTTAAAGCGGGGCATTTGTTCCTGACAGCACCCCCAGCCATCCTAGCCTTTCAGGGAGTTTGCATCTCCCACTGGCTCAGTGGGGTGCAGAGTTGGCTTGCTGTTGTCATGGCTGTGCTGTCACTTCCATCTAAGCCTTTATTCACTTGATTGAAACACAGTGTACTGAAAAGCAGGGACAAAATCTCAAACTTTATGGTGTGCCTTATTTGACAAAGTTCACACCTCTGCTGCAGCCCTAGTTTATCATAATAAAGTAGCTGGTTTAGTGTACACAGAGCTGGTTTTTTTCCTTTCAGTCTCCTGTTCTTCTGATGTATTGTGGTTCCATGATGTGTCCCCTGATAACTGCTCTCACCACGTTTTCAGCAGACACATCTTGTGGCAGATTGCCATTTGGAAGGTAAGCAGTTTTTCCTGTTTTGAGATTTGCCATTCAGCATCTCAATGGAGAAAACTCACATTAACAAAGGAGAAAGCTGAGCACACAGCTCCTCCAACAAGATCCAGGAGCCAGGCTGCACAGCTGAGCAAGGAGCCCTAAGGGGCTTCAGCAGCATTTCCCTGGTTCTCTCCTGTGGTGTGGGACAGCAGCTTAGGACCAGTGTGACAGATCTGCAGCTGCTCAAAACAGAGAGAGAAAGATTGGCTTTGGTTACACTATTTATGATGGGATCTGGACATATTTTCTGTTCCTCTTATATACAGTTTATGTCTTAAATACAGAGTCAAGTCATAACTAGTACTACTTGAAAGCATTTTGCCTTATGGATTCAATAGATTTTTCAAAAAAGGTAATTATAGTCCAAAGCATTTTGACTGAAGAGGACTAAAAGAAAAACAAAAAAAAGAATAAGTACAGGAATATCACATCTAGCACCTAATATCTCTGTTTAGCCTCAGATAACTTTTTACCCCAACTCATTCATTTCATTACTGGACACAAGCTGTGACTGATTTGCTTTCACTGATTTTGATGTCTATTTGATAAGAGACTGCTTGTTAACAAAGCTGCATGGAGGTTTAGGGAACAATTCAAGGTAGCATTAGAAAGCCACCTTTTAGCTTTCTCTAATTTGAATAGCACACTTTTGTCTGAGTGACCCACATTTCATGTCTGTTACCTTCATAAGATAAAAGCAAAAGTAGAAAAATTCCATAAACTTCACTCCTAGCATAGGGCAGCTCTCAAAGGCCTGGTGAGAAGCCACTGCATCTTGATCCTTTCTGAAATTTACCCATCAAAAATTAGGTGAAGTGTACAGACAAGTTGTTTTGTTTTGGGCCATTCTGCTTAGTTACTGATACAGGAAAAAAAAATACATCTTAAAGAAATAAGTAGCAAAGGCAATTAAAAAACACATTAAGTACATATATGATCGTATTCATCTCAGCTTTCTAAATTTCCACTAAAATTAAAATCCAGTGGTGCATTTCCCATGCTTACTTACAGAACTTAACCCACAGTACTTCATCAACACTACATATCAACTGCTCACAGACAAACAGGCTAGCACTTTGATCATTACCTAAAAACTAATTTTCTGATTGTTTAAATTTTTTTTTATTTTTGTTCACCAAAACCCATTTGTGTTGCTAAATTATATTACTGGCTTAATCAAGTTTCATTAGAACCTATTCTGCCTAAAGTTTAGTCTCTAACTAATAGCTTTTACACATCCTTGACAGGATTTCTTCTAAGATGGACAAAATTAGTATAAGACTCTTACCCATCTTGAGTGGTGTGCATCTGAGGGTCAGCTACACCTTGGTGGCTGAAGTTGTATTAATAATGAGTTGCAAAAATGCAGCTGTAGGATGAAACCCCACAGAAGTACTCACAGCACTGAACACTGGGAGTTGTGTGAGATTTTGCAGGTTTTCTCTTGCCATGAGATCCTGAACCCCCAGAAAACTTTCCAGCCTGGCTGTAAGTGGAGGCCAGGCAGGCCTTCTGACAGGCTCTGTGGAAAACAGGATTATAACAGTAATTTAAATAATTGCTTTAAAGTCAGTGTGCATGAGAAATATCTTTTAAGATGAGTTCTACTGATAGTGGCTTCAGACTGAACTGTTAAACAGATTAGTTCTAGATGGGACCTAGCATTGCCAATGCAAACTCTTTACATCCAGCTCCAATCACTACGTCCCAGTGGAAATGTTTCCACAGAACTACATCCCTCAAGCTGGGGAAAAAAAAAGGAAAAATTTGAGCTTTTACTATTCAACTGCTGAATTATTTATCTTCCATTTTCTATTTCCAGTATGAATTAAGCTGTGCAATAGATCCCCAGAATCACTGATCTGTTTAAATAAACAGTGTGACACACATCGGGCCACAAGGACCATCTGACACTGATTTCTTTAGTTTCCATTTGTGGAGCAGGAAAATTATATACTGCACAGTTTGAACAGACCTATGCATGTGATTTCACCAAAGATCTCCATTTGTGGTGGTAAGTTCCACACACCACTTGATGGTATGTTTTTCATAAATGGAAACATTTCTGGCTCTCAGAAGGGAAAGGAGATGACATTTCCGTAAGAGAACTTGCTACATATACATTTGTGGTTCTGTCATTGGCACAACACTAGTAAATGCCAAACTCGTAGGGTTCAGGATCATATATGTGTTAACCACAGACTTGTTTCTCCTTTGAAGGAATTGAAAAGGAGCTTGATGGAAACTGTTTTTCTGCCAATTTGTGATACGATTTACAGGTTAGAAAGGCTAAATTCATAGGTACCATTTACTCTTATGCAGCAAGATTGCTTCCATAAGAAAAGAGGTACTATTTCCTGGTCTAAATATATATTAAGTAAAAAGACTTCTTGCACACAGAGTTTAAAATTGCACAAACGTTAATCGAGCAATTGAGCAAACATTCAGACTCCAAGACAGGAACACTGCAGGAGAAGAGCATGTCTCTCCCTCACAGAGTGGAGGATGCTTTGTAGCACAGGACTCCTGCCTCTGTCTCAAGGAAGCATCTCCTTAAGATTGCCCCACAACCACATAGAGACATGGAGACCACCCAGGTCTGATAGACTCACCAGAGTAAAGGCTGCACCAGCACTGCTTCCTTCTTGGTCCTCAGGTTCAGGAACTTGAGTCTCTGGGTTTCACCTTGTGGTCAAGACCCTGAAGCAGCAATACCAAGCTCTACAAGCAAAGACTCTGAGCGAAAAGAGGATAGAGGAAAGTTAATTGCTCACAAGAAAACCCGTGAAGGCCCTCTAATGGCTCCTTGACAGAGACAGAAGGAACCTAATACTGGGTGCCAGCTGGTTACACTGTGTTCAGCAGCTCACCGAGTCCTCTTGCCCTGCAACAGTGACACTGAATATGAGGAAAAAAGTATGTGAAGCAATAAGGGGTTTTTTTTCATTTTTCTTAGATAGTGCACTTTACATGCCAGTGAACTTTTCCTTTTTATGTATAAGGCTTTACTGCCAGAAGTGTTGATATTCTACACAAGTATTTTCTCATATATTATTATGAATAAAGGATAACATTTCTTCTATAGCCAGTTTATTTTGTTCCTTTAGTATTTTAGGCTATTGGCAGTCTGATAACTATTTATCAGAAAACTAATTTGATCAATCCCATAGCAGGCAGATCCATGGCCCTTCTCTAGACAGTATTGAAAATGCTTACGTTTAAATGTTTAGCATCAAGGAGGTTATAAATCCACATGATGTGATCAAGCTGAAGTTTCAAGGAACAACTATACTCAAAAATAACTAGTTCTGTTCCTACGGCCTTGAGATAATTTCTAAGATAGCTGGTCCCTCTAGTATCTGACTTACGTGCCATAACAGCATATAAACTCAAACAGTATTGTAAATCTGTAATCTGTGTAACTCCAGAGATTTCTAAATTTTCTAATGTTAAGAGGTAACCACATAGATTGACAGAGCAAACTAAAAACTATTTGAGAGAAAATAAAAACTTCTGGGCCCTGGAGTCATATAAAAAATTGAACTTCCCTGTATTTAGACATGCCAGGAGAGTTTTCAGTTCATAAGCTTCATGTAGTCAGGAAGTCCTTGGTACTCTGAGAAGACCAGTAAATGTGATTTTTGTTGAAGATCACATGTTCTGGCAATATAACTTTCCCATTTATGTCTTCAGGAATATTCCTTTGTCTTGAAGATTGATGTATGCATGTCATTCTGCTTGGTGTGGCAGAAGATGTAGGAAGGAACTGTTAAAGTTTGGACAGAGCTGATGGTAACTTGCTTGCCTGCATTTCATGTGGAGTAGCAGGCTCTCTGTATGCCTATGATAGAGGTGCTAACTTACGTGTGGAAGTGTTAATTAATAACAATTCATAAGGTCACTTCTTTACAGTTGAAACTCCTTCCCCGTGGACAAGAACAGAGAGCAGCAGTGATGCCAAAGAGCACTAGAGCCATTGTAGATAAACAGGTATGTCCATTCCCTGAGATTCTCTGCCTAGAAAAAAATATTCTAGCATCCAAATAGTCCATACAACTTCTCACATAATACAAGCCCAGGCATATCCTCTGCTGCAGAACAGGCATGTCAATTTACCTAATAAGGATTTACAGATTTGTAGGAAAAGCTTGTAAATTGGTAACAAAGTGGAAAAGGAATGCAAAAGAGCCATGTCATTTCTTTCTGTGAAAAAATATGCAAGACAACGAACAATTCCTGCCATCCCTGCCATCCCTGCCTAAGCACCTTCTCTGAGAGAACTGCTTGCAGGATAACAGAGTGAAGGTCATGAAGATTAAGGTGTTCCTTAAGGACTCTCAAAGCTCTGGGGTCAGTAGGAATTTCTCTTCAGATCTGTCTCCTCAAATGGCTTATCTCAGTCAAAAATTAAACCCAGGGAGGATGCTAAGAGGCTGGTTCAGAATGTAATAAAAACTATCTAAGAGAGGTATATTCCCTGGTCTCTTCTCCTAAGTGAGAGGGTGCTAAATCAGCTAAAAGAGCAAGCAGAGACCTGGCTCTGTTGAATTATATGACAGAGAAAGAGAAAATCCTTTGTGTAAGCCATTTTCCTACATGGTGTGTCAGGGAATTTACACTCCATTATGTGATCAGCAAGAAGTGTAAAGATACAACTCCTTCGAGCAGGTGTGAATAGACACGAAGGATCAATCTACATGACAAAGCCTTTGTTTTCCAGTATCCTGTGGGCTAGAATTTCACAGAGATGGTGAGCAGGGAATATCAACTAAAAAAGAAAATTGATAGAGTATGAATTAACATTTCATTATGTCACATGTAGGAAGGCTGGATGACCTCAGACATGCAAATAATATGCATGTCCAATTGCATATATGCCACTCATATTTGTTGCATGATAGGACAAGCATGATCAGAAAAGCAGTGATGCTGCCATCTCACACGGAGGTGATAGGTGTGTAGTCTGGAGTAAGACTATAGTCAAGTTATATAGTCATTTAGAGAGAGATATTAGTTGTATCCTTTTGTGACAGCTGAGGTCCCTGCATCTAGAAAGCTGCTTCTCTGAATTCTATCTGTGAGGAAGGGACTAAGCATCCCTCTCCATGTGGGAGCAGCTGGAAGGATGCTTGGAAGAGCCCTGAAGTCCATATGCAACTGTGCCTGTTATGTCTCTATGTTTACCAGAAATGTAGAATTTTTGCACTCAGGTTTGACTTATGCAGCTCCTTCTGAGCAAATGGAGTTACTGCTTCTTTATCTATCTGTCATGGTGTGTGCTAGCTGTGCTGCTATAGATCCTTGTATTGAGTTTAGCCCTAAAGCTATTAGAGTTTCACAGGTACTAAATTCTCCAACATAATTTTCAGAAATATAAAATAAGGCAGTAAAGTTGTTAAATTAGAAGTCAGTTGATATATTGTCAGCTCGAGGTCTTTCTAAGAAAACACATGGCAGAAAAGCAAAACAAAATTTAACAGTAACATAAATTCCAAGTTAATAAAATGCTCAGTGTAATTTGTAGCATTGATAGTAGTTACAGTTCTGTCCTATACTGAAAGGAAGTATTTAAACATGCTTACGTCTGTGTGCACAATCCACCCTGCCAGACAAAACTGTGTGCTACATAAAGACAGATGGGAAAGAGCTGTTTTTTTCTGTACTTGATTGTTGTGTTGTGTCAGACTAAGACTGGTCATAGTCATAAAGTTGGTTCATGCAACTATATATTTACCTAGAAGTTCTCAAGGCAGTCATTGAAACAATAGTTGTTTTCTTACCCAAGAAAAAAAAGTGCAGAGGGTTTGAAAGCATCTGAGCTCTTCTGGAAGATGCTATTGTAAGCAAAGATTGCTTAATGTTGCCTTCCTTTCAGTCACACAGGCAGATGGGTGGAATGTTGCAGGCACTGGGCAGAAAATAAAGTACTTGGAGCTGGGAGCCAGACCAACATAACGAAACAAATGTTGGAGGTAAAACCTGTGAATCATTCCAGAAATAAAGTGGTAGTGATTTAAGCTTTGGAGAAATATTACGCTGTAGTAAAAATATGTGAATCTTCATCAAGAAATAAATCTAAAGCAGAACTATTTTTTTAAAGGACTTCAGAATTAAATGCCTCTGTCATTCAGTAACTCTAGAGTTTGCAAGAGAAGTATAGACCATCTGTTCAAGAGACCAGTAACACAATCTGTGCAGCTAATCAGCACGATAGCAGTAGGAAATGATTTCATAGGGACCTATCACATCTGGTTTTAAAATTAGTAGACTTTTTTGTTTTCATATATTCTCTGCATCTCTCACAAAACCTCTTTCCTGATAGGATTTGTGCTTTAGTAGATAGCTTTTAAAATTTTTCATCAGTCTCTGCACAGGAACACACGTGAGTACATAAATACATACCCAGTACAGTGCATGGGTATTCCTGCAGCCTATTACTACTTCAGTGAATAGCAGTCAGGTCTATCTCAGCAACGGATAACATCACTATCATAAAAGGCTAATATAAAAATCTCTTTACATGGATAGTTTTGATTAATTATTAAAAAAAAAAAGGAGTGCCCCATTGATTGAACACTCTACCTAGTTTTCATTTTTACTAGCCTACATAATTATTGTCTGAGTACATTTTTTACTCTTTTTGTTAAATTCTGAATATTGAAATCTGGAGTGCTTTACTGAGTGCATTTTCAATCAATTTATTTCATCAAGAAAATGTATGTTAAAAAGTGCTACAGTTTTCAAAAATCTATTTACTGCTTCTTCCAGTGTTAGGAATACCTGATACAAAACATCTAAATGAACATGACTTAAAGCATTTTGGGGGAAAAAAGTGGTATCCAGTGGTATCAGGTGGCACCAAAGCCCAGACAGGTCTGACCACTGGTCAAATGAACGTGGACCAAGTGGGTCCATTGCTCACCTTGCTGTTGGTACAAACAGGATTTGTTGGCCTGTGGCAAGAAAGGGCATGGATGGCACCATGTATTGGAGACTGACTTCTTCAGTACCACCTTTACTGTGAAGCAGTCATTTTATGTCATTTTATAAGTAGTGTTTTGAGCTCGCTGGAACATAAAAGACAGGAAAGATGCATATATATCTTATTTTTGAATCTGAAAACTACTTTGACATTTGCTATGTCTTCATTTTCTAGTGACATAAACACTGAGATAAAAATTGCCTCTTTACAAACTATCTGCTTCTCTAAGACCTCTGGGGCATAAGCACAAGAAAGTTCAAACTGCTGATAACCATAATAATACTAGATCTGAACATTCTACAACTGGAGACTAAACACCATTTGATTGCTGACAATAAGGCATTGAAAACAACTTTTGAGTATACAGTGTTGATTTCATTAGTTCTTGGATGTACGAATCTGGAAAAAATACCCTGAGAAATAAACTGATAGAAAACAAAATTTCACACCAAGAGCAGTAAGAATGCTGTTCATACCACTGTATGTCAGCAACTTGGAAAGTCAGTATGAAAACAGCAATGTGCTCTGTATCTTTGTTCCAACAGAAATATTGACTCTCAACTCCTTGTGCCTCTAGATGTGTCATTTTGATGGTTTATGGGATTTTCACCTAATTTCATTGTCATTATGTCTCCAAATTATTAAATCAAGCATGAGAGTTCAAGAACACAAAATATCTAATCTGCCATATGCAGCAAGAATGGCAAAGCATGAATGGTCACCAGAATAAATAAATAAGGAAGAAATGGAAATATTTGAATGACTTCTTTACTGAAAATATTGCTTATATGTCTTGGTCCTGCATTGTCATATGAACAATTTTCCCCTTTTGCACTCTTGCTGACCTACTCCTCGTATTGTTTCTGGCAGCATGAAGGAGTTAATAGTACTCAAAGAGTTTGGAGCCATAATACAGTAAAATAGAAAAAAGGAACTATGTGCTAGCGAAGAAACTCACAGCCTCCCTTCCCACACCCCTGTGCTCACGCCAGAAATTCCCCAATGAGCTGGAACTTCCTTTTCTTGTGGCAGCTCTCCCAGAGCTCAGTCCTCCAGCCTTAGGACCCCAGGACATTACCATGCCATCTGCTGAAGTCTGGCAACACAAAGAGCCCAACAGGATTCAAGTCCTGTTTCTCTGGTGGCTTGGTGAGTTTATGTCCTCCCTCTCTCTATCATAGGAAATGGGGCCAGAGGAGACTTCTTCCTAATAAGGTTCACTCCTTTGCTGTGGAGTGGACTTAGCAAGCCCTATCATAACAACAACTCAGAGGAGATCGATCTAAGTGGTCAGCATTTCTAATGAGGGTATTCAGAGTAGATATTGATCTACTGAACTGGTTCAGGAAACTTAAAGATCCATTTTTGTGGGATATGGCTTATTCCAGTGTCTTACACTCCTGCCCAGAGAAGACTAAACACTGTCACTGATGGATTTGGAAGCAGGAATACATTTCCATATTCTGCTTATCTCAGTGTTAAAATTCTGGTCGGTTCCACTGATAACAGGGATGCAGCTGAACCTGTGAGAAAATGAGCTGGGCCCTGAGAAGTGAAGAGCACAGTAATGGTGATGTATCACCCAGGATAGTTTATATTTTTCTGAAAACAAATTTGACTTGTTTGTTATCCTCATCTGTTTGCACATGCCACATGTTGTCAATGTGTTGACTGCAGCTGTTCCAATATGGATTGGCTTTATGGGAAAGAAGTTTTCCTGCACATGAACTCCACTTGAAAGCAAGGGTGGGCAGAAAGGATCAATGTATATTTGCAATTTATAAGCAGTTATCAATCAACTTAATTTAGGTGGTCCCTGGACAATGTAGATGAATATTTAAAGCTATCTGACTAAGATTAGGCTAATTAAACTAATTTTCAGCTACTGGGTTTTAATAATAGACTAATGCTGTGAAGAAAGTAAAAGAGACTATTTGAATTTAATTTTGATTCCAGATCTGATCTTTGCAAGTCAGTGTCTAAGCAGGGAACTTCTCACATTCCCATCTCTCTTCTGCTCTCTCCCTACTCTTACCCTTATCATAACAAAAAATTCCAGCTGTGAACACTTTGAGGACTGAGTTACTTATCACCACTAGTCTGTAATCAGGGCTTTAAAAATACTAATATAAACAACACAAGGCTTGCACTTAAAAAGAGATAACTTAAAATATAAAGTGGAATGGCAGGAAAATATAAGTGCAAGGCCCCTAAGTTATCTGCTAAGTCACCAGGAACTAAAAGTGCATTTGGCAAGCTATTATTGTTAGTCCCTTAAGTGCAGTGGAGGTATGTAGTTATGCCTGCAGGCCAACAGACAGAAACAGAGGACTTAGTTCCAGTTTCCCTCCACCTGATTTACTAGAGTGGTCTAGCAGCTTCTGCAATGCTAGCATGAGCTCCAACAATAACCATGTGGTTTAGTAAGTATAATGACAACATCTGTAAGAGATTTAGGCCCAAAATTCATGTTTTCTTACATATTTCTAAAGGGTTTTTTTAAAAGAAAAAAAAAAGAAAAAAAGTACTTCATGAAATACTTTTTTTCAGTTGAGTGTTTAAAGGATGATTTGCAGTCAGGCACTTCCTAGAATCATAGAATCATTTAGGTTGGAAAACACCACTAAGATCAATGAGTCCCACTTTTAACCTTACACTGACAGGTCCACACTAAACCATACCCATAAGCACCACAGCTACATGGTTTTTGAGATTTCCAGGAACAGTGATTTCAACCATTTCCCTGGGCAGCATGTTTCAATGCTTGACCATCTTTTCAGTGAAGAACTTTTTTCCTAATATCCAATCTAAACCTCCTTTGGTGCAACTTGAGGGCATTTCCTCTTGTGCAGGTAGAGTCCTTCCCAAATCTTCCTTCACAAAGCCTAGCCCTCAATCAATTGCTTGTTACATGGGAGAAGAGACCGCCCCCCAGCTGGCTACAACCTCCTTTCGGGTTCCTGCTACATTTGCAAGTAAGAATTGCATTATCATGTAGATGGCATAAAGTGTCTACAAAACCATGAAAAAAAAGGCACAGAGAGAGAGGGGAGACTATTTGGCACTTGTAGCAGAATGTAATTCTCCTGCCTTCAGGCATGAAGGACCATCCTCCAAACCAGGGAAATGCTGATGAAAAAATTTTGCATTTGTCTTTTTTTTTTAGTCTCAGAGTCTTTTCCAACATTTTTTTTCCCCATGCTGAAAACCATGCCACTCCTCAGGAAGAAAGAAGTAATGTTTCTATTTGAGACAGCAAGCATTTCAGAGAACGGTGTGGTTTGCTAGACATACACAAACCAGAGCGTCTTCTGTCTGAGAATTTTCAAAGCAAGCACCAGATTCCTCCTGACCACTGTGGATGCTTTACAGGGCCCAAGTGGCAGCACCTAAAAAGGAAATACGGGTTACTGTAGTACATTTTCCCGAGCTTTCTATAATCAAGTAAGAGTCTGTAATGTCACCTAAGGCGGAATATAACTTGCCTGTGTAACACACTGCTGCAGTGACAGAAACATTGCTTTCAATGAGTTCATTTAGAATATTGACCCCAAAATAAAAGCCTCATGTTTAAAAGCTTTCTTACTGTAATCCTTTCAAAACATTTCAATGAACTTTTTATACTCCTAAATTTGATCAAATATGTTTCACATATTTAGCATATTAACCAGGTACTGAATTTGCTAAATCAGGCAGTTTGAGGTCACTGTGGTGTGTATTTGCTACCTAAGTACTAATTTTTTCCACCACAATGAAGAATCTATGCCTTGACTCTACTTTCTCATCATTATTAAATAATCAATAATTCTGCCACAGAGGCCACCTAAACATTATGGTTTCATGGCTGTAGAAGCTGGTAAATGAAAACCAGCAAACATCCACAAACAGACATTTTCCTGATCCTTTACTGTCATGGATACAGCAGCGGGGCAATTTGCAAAGCCACAGCATCCCTGAACTTGTGTGTTGACACAAGCAATAGAAGGAATGGATTGGGCAGGTAGTGGTGGTAATAAACATATCTTTAATACTACCACAATTTTCCATCCAGCCTGAAGCTTCCTAGAGAGCTTTATGAGAGAGAAGACAGCAATTTCAGCACACAACAAAGCTGTTTTCTGTTCAATGTAGCAAGAATTTTCTTCTACATTTAGGAAGGCAGTTCTGATACTGCAATAATAAAAGATAGGAGGTTGAGAAAACTAGATTATCATGGAATGGCAGCCAAGCTCTGCTACGATAGAAGGGAATGATGCCCACTGCAAGGCTGGTCACAAATGCTTTGCACCAGCCAATGTCACAACTTCAGTCACATCAGCAAAGGAGAATTTTGCACTAAATGGACTCGCTGCTCTTAAATCACAGTGAAACAACACAACCCTTAAAGAGAAGTGGAACAACAGAAGACATGCAGACTTCTTGACACTTAAATCATTCAAAACCTAGATCTCTTTTCTTTGCCACGGAAGATCCCTCTTACAAGGCACTAAGCACCAAACCATCCATGCAAGTCAGATACAAGTCCCAACACAGCAATAACATACAGTTGTCAAAGATCACTGAGAAATACTTAAGAGATGAAACTACCCAAAATCTGTCTTTTCCTGCAGTCTCACTAGCTTCACTGGTAGTTAGCATGTGAGACTCAATTTTACAGATCTTAATAGATTTCTGTATATTAAAAATGTTTTACAGGCATTATCCCCTGCAGTTCTCTGATCTACTCTTTCTGTATAGATCCTGAAGGTTAATAAGGTAGAAATTTTACTTACAGGTAACTTTTTTCCAATCAAGGAATAAATTATAGACAACTTCTGTATAAAAAAAACAGGGGGAAAAGGCATATGTAATAGTGCTTTAAAATATTAGCAGGTTAATGTAATACATTCTTTAAAGATATATTTGCAGATGGTTACTCTAAAAAGACCGTGGATAATTATATACATAGATAAATATCCAGCTGATAATATTATAGTTATAAATAATATTAAAAAATTCTGTGATCCAAATGAGGAAAATCTGGAAAATCAGCACTCCTTTATATTTTCTTATATAAAAGAGATGTTGAAATCTGTATAACACTTTTTTTGGAAAGCCAAGGTTATCCTGACTTCTATGGTTTTTTTCCTGTGTTTGTCCTTAGATAACCTGGAGGACAGTGAAGAAGGCAGAATACCTGATGGGGTTTTTCTGATGACAGCTATTTTTTCAAAGCTGAATAGTAATCTCTTAAGACTTTAAATTTCCTTTCTTTGTACTACTAAAGACTTCATCCAGAAGAAAAATTCGTTGGTAAGATTGACACAAGTTGCCCATAAAATATATATATATAAAAGTCAAATAATACAAATAACTCATAGAAACTTTGTTTGAGAGAATGACTATCTAACAGTTTATCAAAAACATACACTTTATCAAAGATGAGATACAAACCATGTCACCTAGGTGGCAAAGCAATGGATGGCAAAAAACTTTGCAAAATGTTTGAAAACAAGTCTCAGAAATAGCTTGTCAAGGGATGTACTTCACTTTTCATTCTGAAGCAGAAATTAGGACCCTCTTACTTTATACTCAGCTAGGACTGACTATATTCAGATTACATGTGATTGTAAGCAATGTAATCAGAGGAGTAGGAGGAAATTTTCTTATTTCCTTGGCTAAACCAGAAGTCCTAAATATGTAAAAGCAGGGTAGCCACTTAAAAAAATTGCTTTATACCATTAGTGGCTGTAAAGGAAACTGAAAAAAAAAAAGACTACGTGCAGGTTTTTTTAAGTTTTTTTGCTCTTGAAAGACTTATAAAGATGAACACCAATTTTCAGCCTTAAAGATGACCACTACAACACCACATCCTGTGCTCTGAATGTATGGACACATGAGAAATTATTTCATTCTTGATTTCCGATAGAAAAAGGCTTTTTTAAAAAAAAAACACAGCCACCCTGAATTTTTTTAATAATTTGATTTAAATTCTCATTTGTTCTTTGTGAATAAAAGTTTGTGTCCTGGTATCTCTGATGTCAGTAATGCATAGCTTTTTGATTAAAGCAAGCAGCAGAAAAAGACATGGCTGGGAAGAATCTCTAAGACCTTAAAGAACTGAAAAACCCTATCTTTCTTAAGCTTTAGAAACCATAAATATAGAAAGACTTGTATTCCACCTTAAACAAAACCAATCTAGCTTTTACTGAGAATATAAACTGCCTTCCTTCTCCAGTATAGATAGAACTTAAAGAACTGAAAAACCCTATCTTTCTTAAGCTTTAGAAACCATAAATATAGAAAGACTTGTATTCCACCTTAAACAAAACCAATCTAGCTTTTACTGAGAATATAAACTGCCTTCCTTCTCCAGTATAGATATATCTTTCCTATTTTGTACTAAAATCCTACTTAGGCTTCAATATACATGAAGTTTAAACCAAGGCATCAGAAGCAAACAAGTTTGATAACCTCAAATCCTGTGCAGGTGTTTTTCCAGTAATGAATAATTAAGTATTTTGATTAATCCCTACTCTTGAAGCCAGTGATGGTTTTATCATCAGTTTTAATTGTAGTAAGTACGCATCTGAAAATTATAAACACGTTAAAGAAGTTTTAATAAAAGGATTGGATATTCTAGAGCCTTTTTTATAGATTTCTAAAATGAACTTTTTTACACTTAAATAAGTGATGGAAAAAGGCTGGTTACTCTGCCGGCTTTGCACACCTACCAATTCTAATTGCTGTAAGAATTTCAGCATTGAAATATTTCCGACTCTGAACATAATGGCTTTCATCTGTTTATTCTGGGCTTTTACTCCTCCAGGTGAGTTAGAGCTTGAGAGCACAAAGCCCAGGAGGAAAGAAAGCCACTGCCCATGGATCTCGCAGTTCTCCTTACGACCACTCCTCCATACAGTGCCAGGAAACCTCCACGGGGTGGGATAGGCTTGTACATGTGCTCAGGCAGGTCCATGAGCACCCAAGGACAGGCTTGGTTTCTGGTGCTTTGGGTCATGGCCTTTGGAGTAGAAGATGGTGTGCAGCCACCGTGGCACAGCCCGGGGCTGGATGTGGGCTCAGTGCCATGGAGCACAGCTTGGAGTCCTCAAAACGTCCCGTTCCCTCTCACTCCAGACCACACACAAATAATGAGAGAGAATGGAGGGACTGGGTTAGATGAGTGCTAAAAGAAGCACAAACCTCATATGCTTAAAAGCCTAGCTGAAAGAAATTTAAAAAAAAAAAAAAATTCGTATTGGATTAAACTCCCTGTCTACCCCCACACCATTGAGCTGAGACGTGAGATCAGCAGATGTGATAGCAGAATTTACCTTGGAGGACAACATTATCCAGCTATCACTTTTAGAAACATCTTTCTAAAAGATGAGCCTAGACTCAAAGGCATTTTAACCTGGAAATTAAAGAATTGGGAGAAATTATTCCTCAAAGGAAACCACCCATGTAGTTAATTAGCAATGAGCCCTTCCATGACAGGGTGCTTTTTCATAATTTTACTTTCACTGAACTCAAATGAATCATATATTAGCTTTTGAAAATGCTTTGAAATGAAGATTTCTGGCCTTAATGTAAGTAGTCATAAGAGAACGTAAAGGGGGTTAAAAGTTCAGGAAGATACTCGAGACAAATAATTGCATAAAATGTTTCAGTACATTCTCGAGGAGGAGAAAAAGCAATGGTCACGTATGAATATTTAATGATTTTACTCCAGGATCAGCAAAGTCTTAATCAAAGGGGGATGCATACTTAGCCTGAGCAAATAAGGCATGAAGATTCAAACATTCTTTCTGAATACTAATGTGGTTTTATACTTGGACATCTAAGTAACTGAGATTTGAAAAATGTCGGAAGACCTCCAGAGCATGTGGAAGAAATTCACGATTCAGTTAAATATTTTAACTTTCATGTCTTGAACATAGATATTATCCTAATTACTGAAATTAATCTCTCCACTAAGCATTTTTTTTTTCCAAGCAGACTCAGGAATGCTGAATGCCATTTGCAAGCACACTCTCAGAAAGTCTCTGAATATCCTCTTTAGCATCAGAAGCTATTTATCTTCTCCTCAGCAAAGAGCACAGCAGGCAATAGTAACACACAGAGAAATGCTGAAAGGTAGGAAACTCCACCCTTCTATGTTATGGCAAGATTGCTAGATGTGAAAATGGTTAAGTATTTCCCAGGAACAAAAAGAACTGTCAGGCGAAATATGCTGCTGTTTTGATTTTGCCAAACCTTTTTTTTTCCTTTAATACTTAATTTACTTTGTTTTCTAATCAATACTATTGCATTTAACTGCAAACATGACCTAACGGTTTATTAGGTTTTGTAGTTAATTAAAGCTACAGCTACAACAAACAAGATTTTGACTTATCTCTACTAAACTGGCCATTCTCCAAGGATACCCCAGTGTGAGTGCTGCTGCACACCTGGGCTTTGCCTGTTTTGTTTTCACTGTTATTATGTGCATTTGCACACATTGTCTAAACCTGAAAGAGAAAGAAATATGAAATCACAGCTATCAGTAACATCATTTATCTATGATTTGTAAAGCTCCCTGTAATCTTTTTTCATATCAGAAGGAAACTGCTTAACCAGTTGTATGGAAATTCAGTGATGGTCAATGATCACTAGTCAAACCTCACTTATTTTCCAAGACACAAGTTCTGTAGAGAGAAAGTCAAAGATATTTAACAGCAGGCAGTAGAGACCAGCCAACATATGCATTTATTTTAATGAGCAAGAAGGGATTGATTTTAAGGTGCCCAATGCAGAAATATTTTTACATAATGTATGTTCCCCACAAAGACACCTTTAGTATTTTAATATTCAAAATATATATACAGGAAAAAGCCTGATATCCCTGGGAAGTAGGAGATTGAGATTTGCAATTATTTTTAATGAGTACTGTTTATGCAGTTAATTTTTAGAGGCTGGAAAGCTAGGTGGATAAATTACTTATGAAAGATGATAATGCTCAAAAGATTTTGCTATAGTGAGACTATTCAAAATCTATTCATTGGTAAATGGGTGTCATATAAATCCATGTAGAAGACAGTAAGCAGAGAGAAAACTCAGTGAATGTATGAATACCAACAAAATATACAGGACAAATATTCATAAATTCTTAACATTTAGGAAATGGATGTTTATCCCTTTAAAAAAGAACCAGGATTAGCAGTTCCTTCTTGAATGTACACTGAAATAACTTGTACTTTGATGAAGAAGATTACTAAATTCCTGCCACTAAGCTAAAACTAATAGGCAGTAATTTTTGCTGTTTAGTACTACTAAGAGTTTGCCTTCATTCAAATACGTGTTGGCAGAATTTTAATATAAATTCCTCTGATATGGATTTAGAACTGCTAGTAATCCATCTACGTTGTTTGGACTTTTCTAGGGTTTTTTAAAGTGTCTGCTGAAAACAATTCCACTGTTATGATAGTCAGAATACCTCCCCTTAATCTGTATAGCTGTGATGTAAAAAACGCAAGCCAGCTGTACCCAAGGGGAGCTGGATGCAAACAGATTATCCTGACATTTCTTGGTGGCATTTGCTTCCTTGGCTTTATGAAATAAGTCTTAAAAGTATGAAAATCATCAGCACTCACAGCAAACTCTGGAAAATATTATGAGACCTGTGTAGTTCAACTTGCCTTTTGCTCCTGGAGGTGGCCCTTTCAAAACAAAGCTGAGCAGCTTTACCAGTGCTCAGTGCCAGCATTGGTATTGCTGAGTTTGTGCACACACTGAACTCATAGTTTCCACCTCTGCTGACATTTAGCAGAAGTTCTTTTTAGGAAGAAATGAAAGAGAAATCCTTATTTCAATGGGCTAGCTGAAAAAAACAGATTTTCAAACAACAAAAAATCTAGGATGGCTTTCTAAGGTCAGGTACTTCTGTTTACAGAATTCCTGAGGGAAAAAGTCCAGTCAGTTCAAATCACAAGTATTTGACCCTTACCAGCTCTTTGAGGGCACTGAGTTTGTGAGACAGTGGTATTAATTGTGTCTTGCAAAAAATGGACACTACAGTCTAGAAACTTATGGATCCCTTATTTGATAAAGGAGGACTGGCACCAAATAATTGATCCTGCAGTCAAGAACTGATTTCTAGTCACCACTCCCATTGTTTAGAGGAATTCCCAGGGAGACCAAAACACCAGTTCTGAGGGTCTGTTCAAAGAGCATTAGCATACTACTGGATCTAATGGTTCCTGACTCCAATTTGAAAACTGGGAGGATAGACTTATCTATACCTGCTGGGTAGAGAATTGCTCTTGGCAATTAGATTGACAAAACCTCAAAAAACCTAGATAATCAGGAACTTTAAATAGTAGTTGCTTTCCTTTCCTTTATGATATCTATTTTTGAAAAATCATTGGTTTCTGCCTTAGCAATGCAGATACTTTGGACTAATAAAACAAAGCAAATATATAGGGACTTCTAAATTTTCAAAATGGCAGCATCACATGCTCCTTAGTATTCTGTTTCCAGATATATGTAGTTTCTGTTTCCATATATATGAGCTCCTTGCCTGTTCACTCTCAAATGTTTTCATAAGTATTTTCTCCAGAGGTGACACTTCTGCTCAAAATCTCAGTAGAAAAAGCATAAGAAAAGGTTGGTTTATTATCCGTGGCTCTCTATTGGGGTTTTATTTTCTGTCACTACACAAGTACTGTGTGTTTAGATCTTAGAATTGGTATCAATTATTAACAAAGGTGGTGGAGAAAGCAAGCACAGTTTTTCATGACAAATGACACCATAAGCAGAGTTCCATAATGCAGCATGCAGCATTTTCATTTTTCAGAGGACAAAGAGAAGAATGACTAATATATCAATTTCAGTGCTGTTCCCTTGCTTTTTTTGGAAAGCACCTTGCTATCTAGGATCACCCTTAATTTACCATCTTTTCAAGACAGAAAATGTAATGAAAACATCCGTCTCTGGTTTCAGCTAGCCTGTAATATTAAACATCAAAGTAATAGTTATTCTCCACCCACTCATCAATCATGGCCCTGCTCTTCTGACACATCATTTAAATGATCTAAAATGGACACCCTTGCTTAAAGAAATTTCCACTATTGCGGAAGGGAATGAAAACTCTGAACTCTATGAAATTAAGACGTACAGTCCTTCTCTTACACTGATGATCCCAAGCTTTAGATATTAATTTCTTAGTCTTGTTAAGGAGTTTAGAATTCAATTCATCATGACATGCCAGGTGCCAAACTCTACAGCAAGAGGTTTATGGGAGATACATCATCATGCACTTCAGGAGAATGAGGGTGTTTATACCCACCTGAGAGCTTCCCGTCCTTTTTACAATTAGATAAACCAATTGTCCTTTACCTACCTGTGACAGTCAGAGCCAACTTGGGCTCACTGTGCCTATGCCCTGGAGGACACAAGCCTCCTCATCTGATCCAAAAGCCACCTGACCTGATCCAAAAGCCATCCGTGGGCTTGTTTCTGTCCATTACCCATCCCCATCCAGGGAGCAGGCTTGCTGGTTTGTGACACACAGCAGCATCATGGAAAGATTTATAAGACACAGTGGAACAATGCCAGTCTCTCCTTGACAAAAATTAATGGCAACTGCCTGTTTCTGTAGGAGGGACTGTGCTTTTTAGCTGCAGAAACTGCTTGTTACCAAGCCTGACTGCCACAAGGTTCTCTGGCCATCATGTGCAGCCTCCTACCAACCCATCTGCCCTCCTTTACAAAGTTCTCAATTTCCCCAGCCCTTCACAGGTATATCTCAGGGTTCTGCCTACGATCACCCAATACTAGTCCCTGAACCCTTTGTAGAGTTCCTAACTCCTCCACAGTAGCAAGTCACTGCTGGGAAATAAATTTCAAATCATTTACGAATGTTCAAGGGCTCAGAAGGTGGGTGTCTAAGAGATTACAGATAGAAGATACAGTGCATGCTGAGCACTTCTTCTTAGGAGAACAATTTGTGTGTGTGCCTGCGAGCGTAGGTGTGTTGAGCAAATTTTTCAGTGACAGAATTTGGAAACACCAGTTAATCTTCCTAATCCTTTCATCTACTTCACTGACCTAGGCATAGACTCTGCATACCCTGAATAAGGCAATCACTACAGCTGTATGGATTTCTGCCACATCCCTAGTTACTCCGGAAGGTCTCAACATCACTGAATCATAGCCTAGTCCTGGCATACATACCAACGGTCCAGAGGCCAAGAAACTAATTGAAATCAGTGAGTTTATACACAAACACAACTACACGCACACAAAAACATGTTTCATTTTTAAATGCATTAATATTTTTCAATTGAAATAGTCAAATCGAGCCAGAAATCACTCACAAGTACTTGGTAGCAGAAAACTATAACACACCCCCCTAATTGGTGTGATGTGTATAGCTTTGTCCAAGAGGTTGACATCATTGTTCAATGTTTTATGCTTTCTGAAACTTGATTTATCAGGGCTACAGAGTAAAGAAGTCTTTCACATTTACATTGAAACAATATTAACCCCTGTAACAACCCTCTATCCGGTCTCCTCCCTCAGTTTTGGATTTTCCTCTAAATTTCACCATTTGACACTTCAGTGTAGAAACTTGGCCAATAACTGGATCCAGTTCAAATGCTTCATGCAAGATTGATAGTTTCCCAAAATGTCAATTCCCAGAGAGTTAATCTTACTGGCTATATGAAATTATGTATCTGCCTGTGGCTAAACTAGAAGTGATACACATCCAAACAATTGCTTTCCTAATAAAATACTAGAATGTGTCCTTTACACACCAATCCATCATCTACAACATCCTGTCAATGCTGTTTTAGTATATGCCAATATACTTCAGGAGTTCCTAAGGGAAAAAAAAAAGGAAAAAAGGGGCCAGGGGGAGGCGTAGTTTGGTCTTTCCTGCTCTGAACATTAAAAAGGGATTTCAAATACTATCCACTTGCAGAAACATGGAGCTTGGCACAACAATCTATGCCTTGTTACAGACTCCTGTAACTCATTTTCAGTTTCAAAAATACTTTTAGCTTATATGGCTGGGAGAGGACAGGAGTTTCCAAACTACAGATTTTGTTTTAATTGGCAATATGTTGCCTCTATGAGTCCCCAAAGCGCATGAACAAAGATCTCTTAACCATACCACAAACTTCAATGTAAAACCTGAAACTTCCTTCAACCTGAATGTGGATCAGTTAATCTAATAGAGGACACCACTTTTACTAAATAACTTTGCCTTGTTTATCCCTCCTGATAGATACTGGTGTTTCTAACCAAAACTGTTATACCACAACCTCCACCTGTGCCTCCATCCTCCCTTGAAGAAAAAGCCCTGAAAGCTCAGGTACCCTGGTAATTCCCCTGGCAAAAACAGTGTTGCCAGCCAAAGGAATAGAGCAGAAGTGAGGACTGAAGAAAGGTTTGTGATGTCCCTGTTTCAGTCATTGGCCCTCTCTTCCCTTCACTTTCCTCTTACCACCAGCTCAGCCAGCACCCGGGGCTCAATATCCCAGGGCTCGGTATCAGTGGAAATGGGCACCAGACTGTAGAGTAAGCCCCTGCACATCACATCTCCTTACTAAGTCTTTAGCCATTTATTCTTTACTATTTTTCTTCATTTCATCTATACAAAGGCCTTATGGGAATAACGAATCTCTAGGTGTCCATAACAGAATAAGCAATCCTGCCTTCTTCATCCAGATTGAGGCCACAGCTCACAGATTCTGTGCCTCTTCATTTGCCCTTCCTAAAGTTCTCCATGCCCTTTCATGATATTTGGTGCTCTCATTCCACTTGGTTAGCTCAAAGTTTCAATGTAGGTAGAGTACAGCACCTGCTTCTTGGACTGCTCTGCCATGCTCTGGCTCTGCCCTGTGCACTAACACGGGCAAAGGTACCACACATCTGCTCCTGCTCCTACCCTTATGTATCTTTGCTCCTTCTTACTATTTCTGGCTTATTCAGCTACCTGTATAGAGGAAGAAATGCTTAATTTTAGTAACTGACTGCAACCTGAAAACATCGTGTGTCCAGAGACTCAGGAAGCGTGAGCTCCCAGATCCCTTTGATCTGGCTTCCCAGCCTCTTAGGATCTGGCATATCTGCCTCCTTTCTCAGCTCCTCAAAGTCAGGCTTCTCAGCCTCCCAAAGCACCTCACTCCAGACTGTGATCAGCATTTATGGAGACTACAGGTTACTGCAAAACAGGACCCTCTGTGCCCCTACCTTTGGTACACTGCTATTACTACTGAAAGCCACCTGCATGAAACACTACAGCTCATATGTTGCCAAAAGAACTGAACTTCATGCCATGAGTAACGTGCAATTCCCAACCTGCAATCCATGTAACAGTCCTTAACATACAGGTACTCTTTAGATAATGTCACAAATCAAAAATCATAACCCTAACAGTCCATTTTCTTCAACACACACTATTATGCAATACAGTTTGGAAAGAGAAGCATGAAGAAAAAAACAGAGCTACCATCCAATAAACAACTTTGTCTTATTGTTGACAACACATTCTTGTTGGCCACAGATGACAAAAGCAATTTAGAACAATTACAGATTAACCACAAATACAACCAAACCCAAAGTGGATGCAGAGCAACTAAATAGCCACAGTCTATAATACCTCTAAATTAGCTAATTCGTCTCAGTTCATTGATTCTTAACTCAGTAAATTGTTCACCTCCTCTGGCAACGCTTGTTTCAGCAGCAGCTCGATGTTGCCCTCCTGTGGGCCAGAAAAACGGGAGAGTTCTTGTGCTCCTTCACCCTATCAAGAGAAATCTGGGCATGGTTTGCTGAGACAGAGTAAGCACAGATGAGCTGAATCCCTGTGAATCATGTAAATGCAACATTGTTCTCCAGATAAAATCTCTTCTGGACTACTTTTGGAAAAAATCTGCTGCATAGGAAATTATTCCATAGGAATAAACATCTGCATCTTGCCAAATCAACCACAGCTTACAAGATGTTATTTATGCTTTCTTCCAACTGAGAAAGGAGTGGTGATATATGGAGTTTTCTGGAACAAAAAAAAACAAACCCTGCTCTTCATTTTTTTCAGCAGGTTTTAATGGCAGATTGATTTTTTTTTTTTTTACATCCTTTGCCTGAAATTGGGAGGCTTCAATCTTTAGTGACCCAGGCATAAACCATTTTTGCTTAAAATTTGAGGAAGGCCTCTCCCTTGACTAGGCTGGGGTAATCTGTCTACAACAGCCTTGTTACGACACAGTTAGGTGTTTGTCACTGCCCATGTTTTTGTCACTTGGGGACTGCAGGTCCCCATTTCTGTACCAGACTGAATTTGGGGCCCATCTGTATTCCAACCTGTGGCTGAATTGATTTGGGATAATATGTAGTTAGCTTGGTCTCCAGCTACTTTTCCACTTCCTAAGGATGGGATAAAGAGACAAATTCTCCACCAGTAGGAGGTAGGAAATGCTCCAAACCCAGTGACTTGCAAAATACAGACACCACTTAAAAACTGGGAAGCTAATATTTGATTTCTTCATGCCAGAAGCAACAGCCAGGAGACAGGATAGGATTACCTGGGCTTTGTGAGAAAAGATCATACTCCTTTTATTGAGCTTAATTCATGAGTAGTGAGAGCGGTTGAGGAGCACAGGGGAAGAGGGCTTGTTTTGGTATTTACATTAGTAATGAATAATTCTTTCTGCAAAGCCCCTAGCACTGTCACATCTGTCACTCCAGCAAGGTTGACTCCCCAAGACTCCTCCAGGAACTGCACAGACCTAAGGGAAGGAAAATGTGTTTGAGGCAGCTGCAAGCAGAAACTGAGCTCCAATTCCTCTTATCAGAGCAGCACAGCTCAGGTCTGTTCCAGGGTCAGTGCCAACCTCGAGGAGAGATGGTCTCACTTCCAGCCTATAAAGTGAGACCATCCTCTGTCCTGCCATGATACTTACGGCCCTCAAGAGCAAAAGCACCTCAAGCAGAGACTTTCAGGTTATTTAATTCCTCTGAAGATGCAAGTTGTCCATAGCATTCTTACGAAAGAACAAACAAAGGGGTTAAATCCTTAGCAATAGAATTTGACTCTACACGTAGTCAACATGAAGCAATCAGTTGCATAGTCTTGACTCACTGGTAAAATCCACCTCTGAATTCAGAAATGCACTTAGTGGTTGGGTTTGACTGTTGCTATGGGCCAAACCAACTTCTTAAATCCAAACATAACCTCAAACTGAGGAAACTGAGGTCAGACAATTGTGGCTTGGGTTCATGTCTGCTTGCTACCAAGTCAAAGGCTTCCCCCTTGAAAACAGAGTGCTAATGATAAGCGACAATCCAAATGCAAACAAGAAAAATGCACCAAGAAAACATCTGGAAGCAATCCTGGTAGGAAGAGAACATGGAGACGTGGCCAAATGCTTCACTGCCAAAGAGGGGTGAAAAAAAAGGAAAATATTTATGACAAGGGGCTTTTCCCTGCCTGTGTTCAAAGATCATCAATAGAGCATCTGTGTAGAATAAAAGACTAGGAAAGTACATACGTGGCGAGGGAATGGGGAAAGTAGAAACTGCTAGAAAAGCAACTCCAGCTTTTTAGCTGCTGATTAGTATGCAGTCAGTTGAGATCTACACAATAAATAGCATAATCAGCATTCACATACATCTGTCCAATAGAGTCTGTAAGAGCCACCATTTTCCCTTAACAATCATCAAGTTTAAATCAGAAATTACCATGTGCTGGCAAAAGAAGTAAAATTTCTGAAATCTTTCTTGCCACAATTGATCCATTGATTAAGCAGTAGGATAACACAAGGAGTCAAATTAATCAAAGTCCCTGGAAACTTTTACAGTAGTGCTTAGGCTACAGTGGCTGCTGACTCAATGAATTTAAATGAATTCCAGAGACCAGCTGGCAAAGAAAATATGTTGAAGCAGAAAGAAATTTTAAAAGCAAATCTGTGCATTTCCTGAAAAGCTAATTTTGCTGGATCTTGTTTCTGGGGAGGGGAAAAACAAAACAAAACAAAAAAAACCCCAAACCCATGCAGCTACTTTTCTCTCTTCTGCAGACACTTTAACAGAAACATTCCTCCTTATTCCCTGTCCAGTTCTTACACACACACACACACCTTCAGGGCAGAACTCCAAATATTAGGAGATGGATAGAGATTAAGGACAAATATTTACGCTGTTCTGGGAAGGAGAAAATGAGGGGCAGTAAAAACCAGGTTTTACTCTCTTATAAAAAGAGATGCATGTTGCCAAGAGCACCGATGGCCTGGTTTACATTTCCCAGCTCCCAACACCTCTCTGCAGGAGGCTGAGGCTCCTACCGGGGTCGGGAGAGCCCACAGCCTGGCAGCAGGCAGGACTCATGGTCTCTGTCCTCAGGAATCAGCTTTGGCACACGTCTTCGAGCTGAGCTTCCTCCTCACAGGCTGTAACTACACGAGCCAACTCCCCTCACCAACTCAGGACACAGAAAAATCTGTTGTCTGCTTCTAGAAGACCTGGTTCTGCAGCTGAAAGCACTTTTAACCTACTGTCAAATTATATAATGGAGCAAGAGACAAATTACTGTCTCTTTTCAGCCCTGTTTGAATTGAGTTTCACAGACTTTATTCTTCCTCTGAATCACTTCAGCTCTGAAACAGTCTTCCAGTTAAAAAGCCATTTCTGAAAGTGCCTTCATCCAAATGATAATTCAAATAAAATATACTACACACATTTATTTGTCCTTAATAGCACCTTCCTTGATGGATACATACTTCCCATACATCTAGGAAATGAAACCTGACCAGAGATGTGAAGAATTTGCAAGAAGGCAAGGTCCAATGAGTAAGCAGCTGTTTTATTAGCAGCCATACAACTCTTGATTTAGAGGCTTCATTCACTCAGAGCTGAGAAACTTCTTCTGTGCCTGATGCTATAAATGTCAGTCAGGACTAAAAATGGCAACAGGACATTTCTGTTGCTTCCCAGACATGTCACCCGAGCTCAGTGAAGCTGAACGGGTGATAGAGGAAGCAGATCCCCTGGCAGTGGTGCAGCAGTCTCATCTCTCACATCCACACCTCCTCCTGTGTTCCTGCAGCAAGGACAGCTGTCGAGGGAAAGCAGAGCCATGAAAATAAACAGGTCTCCCAGTGACTGCCCAGCACACACTGAACCCACTCTGCATCTCAAAACTTTTCCACTAATGTGATGAAACCCTGGTGTCTCCAACACTGCTGTGTACTTGCAAAACTATCTGGACTGCCAGATCTGTACTCGATCCTGGCCAAGAATGACCTCTCAACACAAACACAGCATCATTTACCCAGCTGACAGCCCAGCTGTGGTTGAAGAGTGCTGTAGGATAATCAGGGCATCCAGCAGGACACTGGAGGAGACCAGCACCATGGTATTTGTGAAACGGTGCTGACACGTGGCACAAGAGCGACTTGATGTACCTTCGAGTTACCAACAACCTGATTTCTTTGTAAAGAAAGTTGTTCTTCTCCTCTTGTCCTGCAAGTCTGCTTTAACTCAGTGCAAGCAACCACAGGAGTCCCATTGTAATTAAGGATAGTTGCTACATTTTCCATTCTTATAGGAAAGACCGCTTTTAACCCTTTATGCTCCTTTAGTTGTTAATGCATTTATAAAGAGCAAAACCTTAAGTAATCATCAAACAAGATATGGATTCTTTTCTGGATTAGTTTTTAAGGATAGTTTTGGAATTTCTTTTTTTTCCCAGTTAATACTTTCAAAATGCTCTTCCCATTCATCACAGATAGAAAGGAAATCCTGCAGGATGATATGTTTCAAAACTCTAACTTTTGAGCTCACATAAAAGAGTTAATACTTTCTACTAAGAAAAAAATTCTACTGTTTTATTCTCCAATCTGCCACACCCACAAACTCAAAAACCAATCCAAAAAAACTCAAACTGGCTTTACTTACTAAAAAAATTGCCTCTTCTCCTGATAATGACTTCCTTTGACAATAAAATTACATTGAAACAACTGAACTTTGCCAATAGAGAACTTACAAGATAGCTCAAAGATTTCACATTCTATCAGTCAGCAGCTCAGTGAAGCTGAATGGGTGATAGAGCAGGTAATCAAATTATTGTTAACAATGAATATTTATAAAACATAATAGCCCAAGCATTTTACAGTTTTAATATATAAAATGTACATAATTTTTCCTTTATGTCTTTCCCTCTGCAGCCCACAAAGCACACAACCAGTTAATACACTCACTGAAGTATACAAAGAGTTTCCACTTAAATTTTTCTAACTTGACTAAAATCAGTAGGCAAATCCATCAAATTAGAACTGATAAAAATGGCTCTATCCAGCTACCTCTTGTTAAGAAACTTCAAGAAATGGTTCTGTGCAATTTTTTTTTAAATATAGTTTTAAGTTCTATTATTTTTCTGACCTGGCTTTGAAAAGGTACAACCAAACACATATTTCAGTGGTCCTCTGAAATATTTGACAGTGTTTTGTAAGGACTGAAGATAGCAAAGATAAGCAAACAAAAAAAGAGCACCATCAAAAAATAAAATTAGTGCTTCAGTACTTGGAACAGTAAATAATTTCAAAGAAACATGATGGAATTTTACTTCTGGGAGGTAACTGTTATTTTCTCTCATCCAAATAATTAGCAGAAAGGCTTGAAAAAGGGCTCACACCTCTACAGGTAACTTCATACTTACCACATGCACTGTACTGAAATGGCACATCCAACCAACATCTAGGAAAGCAATAAACAAGTTACTCGCTCCATTATGTATTAATAGAATCTCTGTACATTAACAATCGAACAACAGAGTCAGAGGCAGCATTTCATTAGAATGTAAAATGAGTGCTTAAGTGCCAGGTACGGGAGAGACTGTTCACAGTGTAGGGAGGTGGAGGCCTCTCTGAAGACAAGAGGAGGGAAGAGATGCTCCCACAGCATCGCATTGGCTGGTGTTGCTCTTGGCTCCTGCAGTCCGTGAGATTCTGATTTCATACCAGAAGACATTTTTAGAAAGTAACAGAATAGGACTGAGAAGAGATCCCGCACTAGACATCAGCTTGTTGGGAAAGTTTTGTCTTACTTTTTTGCTCTACACATCAAGCTGGCAGAGAGCTCTGTCTGGTATGTGAAGCACGTCCCTCCTCACAGCCCCCTCCCGTCCCGCCGCCCCCAGACTCGAGCGGGGCTGCCGGGAAGGCAGTCGGAGGAATCGCCGACGCTCGCCTGGCAACTGAGTCACTCAGGCAGAGGTCAAAGCCAAGACTGAAAACCGAGACTCTGCAGTCTCTTCCCAGATTTGCTGCCAAATGGTATGAACAAATCAGTTCTTCTGAGCCACAGTTTTCCCATCTACTTACAAAATACTCTGACGCATTTAGATGAAAGGCTATACAAGCACTGCTCTATTACCAGACACTGTTTCATCCTCTCTCAGGTTGTAAATTGCACTAGCTAAAAATGTGGGTATGCAAGTATTATTCATTTTTTTTAGGTATACATGTCCAAATGCACACTGTCCAAATATGGCAATATAGCTAGATTTGAATTCTATAACTGTACCTTAAGTATTCTGTTGAAGTCTTTTTGCAGCTATTATTTCTATCCTAATTTCTATTATCCAGACCCCATCCTGTTTCTAACAAGCATCTGTAAAATTCAATTTTGGCTGCAGGATGGCAGACAGAGTATAAAGGCACTATTTTATCTTCAATTTCTACTCACCAGGGAAAAAGTAAATACATAAGGTAAAGCGCTTTTTCTCTCCACTGTCTGTTTGCTCATACTTTTATTAACTAGGTTAAATACTTTGACCTCCCCAGTAAATTACAGAAGAGAGTTTATAGAATGCAAAGATCATGAAATGAAATTGAGAAAGAGAAAGGTAATTTCCAAGAGGCATCTTAAGTCAGATGTGCAGAAATTCAGCAACTTGCAATCGTGACCTGAAAACAGATCTCACTATTGTTCATGCATACTGCTATTTTAATTGGGTTAAAATTACTATTATTTAGTTCTTTATTTATGAGTTTTAAAGATTATTCTTGTTAACAGTCTTAAGTAACCAACAAATTAATTAAATCTTGTTCTTATGGTATTTATGGAATACATACCCATGACAGCAGAATAAGAGACCAGAAGCTTAGGAGACAGAAGGCTATTATAGGCCTATCCAAAACTCACTCCTAAATTATAAGCATTTTTTCATGCTGCTATTATTCTTGGTTTAAGTTTAGTGAATTTGAGAATTTTTATAGCCTTCTGCCCCAGCTTCTCAAGAAAATAAGCATAGAGAGCAACATGAAATATTCAGAGGGCCTTCTTTGAGCTTTGTGTTATTTAACCAAAGCATAATTCTCTGCAACTTGCAGAGGGCAGCAGTTCAGTTCAAAGAGTTACAACACACCTTCAGATAATTTCATGAATGATAAATACAAAATTGTCACTGTGCAAAGCTGTTAGTGCACTATCTATGAAAGTTTTCACATAGTACTGAACCTATTGCTGGTCTAAGAATGAAAGGAAAGTTCTTAGGCATTTGGTTTGAATATATTTATTTCTGAACTGAAAGAGGAATGGAGACAGAGAGGAACTGGAGCCCAGAGAAGCACACCATGAAGAAACCATGGTTCACATTTAAGTAGCATTTTTATTGCCAATGGTATCGGCTGTGTTGTTGGAGTGTTTTTTCCGTTCCCACACCACTCTTCTACAAAGAAAAACATTCATAATTCGAAATTTAGGCAGTTGGAAAGCTAGCTCAAAGGAAGAATATTCTCTTTATCAAGGTTCGCTTTATACAGAGGGCTACCAACATGCTGAACTAAAGCCAGGTGGGAATGCAGAAAGAAGCTCTGTATCTACAACCAATTTCCAGGAATCCAAGAGAAGTAGTTTCATAAAGTGGTAAGGAAGGACTGCAGGCACCTCTGTAATCGCTTTACCAGTGGACCACAGGCATTTAGGAAAATACTGGATTCAAGAAAGAAGTTGGCGCAAAGGATGGAGAAATGCCATGCCTTAGTACTCTGCCTGTACCATGAGACACTCCCTCAAGCAACACACACAAAAGGCAGCACAGTAAAGTCAAAAAATAATGAATCACATTGATCTAAAAGCTGATGGCAAGGAAACAAAGAGTAAACTTAAGTTGGGGCAGGGGAACCTAACAGTTCCGATTAGTTGCCTTATAAATAATTCTCATTGTTTCAGCTGGCCAAATGTGACAAATGACAGCAGTGATCTTACTGGGAATTCAGCTGCTTAGAGCAGAAAATAAACGACAGAGGATCTGCTAACTTCAGACATGATCAATACATTTCACTGTCCATTACAGCTTGGCAGGTGGATTGAAATAAGTCACTAAAATTAATGTTATTTTTTGCATGAATTGTACTCCATGATATGCAGTGTTGTCACTAGCTTACTCAGTTCCACTGCCTTGCACTTTTTCTAAACTCAATTCCTACACATTTAGACTTACAGTATTACTTCATATACAATTACATGGTTCCATTATTAAAGAAAAAAAAAACAAAACCAAACTCAAAAAAACAAGACCACAAACTTTTATTTCTTGCCTTGTAAAAAAACTGAATTCCTAACCAGTTTTCTTCAGTATTTTTTCTTTTTTTTTTTTCCTTGGATCTGCAAGCTTCAGTAGTGAAAGGAAAATATTCTTCTCATTAGCAACAAACACTCATCACTTCTTAGACATTTAAAAGAGAAAAGATAAAAATCTAGTAAAGTTTGCTGTAAGTTTTTATCACGAGCAAATATTCTCTGGGAGATGTTCAGTCCAAAAGAGCTTCTTTGGCTTATCTTTGAAGTAAGGAGCAGCACTACAATACAGCATGCTGCACATAAAATCTTCAGTTTGAAGATAAACACATCAAAAACAAAAGAGCAGACACAGATGGGAATATTTATAAAATAACTACACAGAAGCAGAATTTATGTATGAGTTACTCACAGTAAATGCAAGGGTATCCTTCTCTAAAGTTTCTTTGTGAAGCAAGGAAATATTTTTCAGCTATATGAGACCAATTCCTTTTGCATTAGCTAAGAGCTGAAGTTTTACTTTGTGCCTATTTTACTCAGTTATCTGAAGAAATCAAATAATGCTGTAAGGGTATTTCCAGTAAAAAGAATAAGATTTGCTTACTGCAGATCTCCTACACTTTGTCAACGGGAATTTCTTTATATTTGAACACTCAGATTATGTATTTTATCTATTTCTCTGAAAGAGTGTTCACTTCTCATGTGTTAACACATTTCTATAGTTCTAGTGATCTCCATTGGTCAAGAAATGTATTAGCTTCCTTCATTGCCCAGTGTCAGTTCCTGCATGAAATCTGTCAAAAACACACCTGTCCCTACACTTGTCTACTCTTTTGTCTGCTATCTTTGCAGAACTTATTTGCCACAGAATTTTAATGCCAAGCATGAGACTGGATAGGTATTAGAGCTACACACAGTACTGTATGTGGGAGCTTCTCAGTTGGGGAACGTTGGCTAGGTTGGAAATTTGGCTACATTTTTGAATACATATGCTTCAATGATATCTCTCATTTTTGGTTGTATATGAAGAAAAGATCCTTTAGGAATAAAGTGTGCAACTAGGAGATCTTTAAGACAGTTAAAATGGTACAAAAAAAAGAAATAGGTCTCCAGGCTGCGGTATTTTGATGACATTCCTCAAGCGCCATCTCAGGGTTCTGGTCATAAAATACTCCATGTAGGGAATATTTTTGTTGTTTTAATGGCTGCAAAGTTTTCCCCTCCTCTGCAATATAATCTCAATTTTTTTTTATTTTTTTCCCAAGCTTCTGATTCCCAGCATTCGAATGCTGCTATGGCTTTATAATGTGCTTTTGTCCCCTTCAGACTAAAAGTAAATAAAAATGGGAACAACTTGCCAAGAATAGATCGATTTATTTGCTCAAACAACATTTCAAAAACACCTGCACAGCTATTTTGGAAACATACTGAGATGTCCATTCAGCCTTTCCCGTCTGTGTAATTTCAGGTAGATTATGTCTACCTAATGATGAAAAATGTACAGCATTTCCTGTACGTCTGTGTTCAAGCTGAAATATATCTCATTCATCCTACTTCTGCTATTTAAACAATCAACTTAATTGCTATTTAATCAATTAATTCATGCAAAGTTCATACTCATATTCCCTTTGTGTCAGTGATATTTAGAGAAAAATAAATCAAGTCCTGTCTGTGTACTCTTCTGTGTGCCGTAATTATCAGAATAAGGGAATAATTTTTTTCAAGTCTAAGCTGCACGAAGAAAAAAATCCTATTTGCAGAACAAGGCCAAGATACAGCCATGGAAAAAGTCAACCATAGGTTTGTGCCAATACACACACACACGATGGATGAGATGAAGACTAAAAAACCCTCACCAAATACACACCACAACAGTGAAACATGGCAATGGTCACCTACTCCAACAGCCACCAGCGATGCCACAGGTCAGCATGAAGGACTTGCCTGTGGGATCCGAGAAACTGCTCTTGCCTGAAGCTCTCTGTATCCATCTCATCCCACTGGCTGTATAAACTACAAGGAAAAAAAAAAATCAGGAAATGTCATCTGTGCTGTTTTACAGCTCAGCTATACCCCTGATATATAATAGCTCCCTAGTTCTGATCCTAAGGCATCTTTCATCACCACAGAAGAAACAGTTTAAAAATTTACACTTCAAGAACACTTTAAAATAAAGATCCCTTGTCTCTGCCTTCCTTGCTCCTGCCTGCATTTATGCAAGAGCCATTGGCCACCCGTGCTCTTTTTTTTTTGTCTGATGGAAAGCTGACATCTGGCAAACATATGGGACATGAAGGGGGTATGGTTTGAATGGAAAGAAATGTGCACATCAGGGATGGGGGCACATGCAAGGAGAATAAAAGAATCAAAAGTTCATAGCTTATGTGGCCAAAATGCTCTCATGCAAATTAATGCATGTGATTGAAGTACAAGAACTGATAACTTCCTATTTTTTCAAGTAATGCTATCAAAATCTCCACTCTACAATTGATGATGGCACAGCAAACAAAAGTCTGAGACAGCTGGATCTAGAAATTTTATGGCAAAATACCATTTTATACACCAGGACCTGTCCTTCTTTACATGGTACGTGTTTTAAAGAATGACCAAATGCTTGAAATAGCTCCCTAGTGAATCACAGTGTACAAAAGTGATTCAGAGATGATGAGTCTCTAAATTTGGCTGGGCCAGAAGTTCATTGTTGCACTGTGCACCCACCCACGTCTTACACTCTCCCAGTACTGCCAAAGGTAAAAACTAGCTTTTAGTAACTTATGCTTAATAATTTCTTCCTCAAGTTCTCATGAGTGTGTGTTCACTTCGTGCTAGAGTAACTTCCTTTAGAAGGCACTTCTTACAGAAATGCCTTAAATATCACCATGCCTGAGTTACAAGTCTGAGAAAAAAGTAAGTTAACCCCCCAAATCGTTGTCTCTCATAAGCTCAGACACTTGCTACAATTTAGGAGCTAAAACATCCAAGGAGTTCATCCTCACAAAGCACAGTCCATTTTCTCCAAGCACTTTATACACATCCTGGGGTAACTAAGTTAGATCAAGCAATAGCAGCAGACCCTAAATTTCTCTGTAATCAGTGTGTTTACTGTGGGACTGGAGCAGGATGCAGCTTGCTTTCTCAGGTACCCTCACCAACTCCATCTCTCCACCCTAACTGCTACCACAAGAGGATGAAGAATATTAACACCACCAGTTGGACAAACCTACTCCTTACAGAAGAACAACAGCTGTTATCAGTCACCAATTTACTTTAAGGAACCAAGACCTCAGCAGTTATTCTACTAGTTCTGCTGCTCTATGACATGGAGAAGATAATTTACTTCTCAAGCTTGGAAGAATATGCTTTAAGGTAAAACTGAACACCACTACTCTAAAAAAAAAAAAAGTGGAAAAAAGCAAGGTTGCAAACCTTCTCTTCACACACTGCAATGGATGTACACTGTGAGAGATTAGTAATCCATGTCTGAGAAAGCTTAAAGCCTGAAGTGTTAGTCAAGCCCACTCTGAAGGGTAGTCTTGATGTCTTAAGGTATTAAGTATAGTAGACCATCTCCCAGGCTTACAGTACTGCTCACACCAACTGCCCCTCCAGCTGAAGCTGGGGAAATGCAATGCCTTCATGCCCCGCTCCCTTCCTCCTCTCTCTGCTCCCCACCCTCAACAGAGTACAGAAACAAAATGCTGCAGAGTCATTAGCAGCTGAGCAACTCCTTTAAAACGAAGTAAAATTCTTGGAAAAAGAAAAATTCTAATTTGATGCCAGAAAACTAGCTCCCGACTAAATTTGTTACTATAGGACTATACATCTCCCTTGCCAACCTCAGGCACTCTGAGACATTCGACAACCATAAACCACCAGTAAGTGCAGCAGGCAAGAGCAAAGGGATCAATATTCAGGACCCAAAACCCAAGTGAGTTTTTTTCAAAAAAAGGCAGTTTTCTCCACCACCTAAGGGCCATGGCATCACCCCAAAGCACCACCTGCAACACAGCCAATACCTCCTCACTGGCCAGGCTCTCAGCTTTGCTATTTCTGCAGCTGCACTGATGCCAATAAAAAGGCTGTAATCATGCTGACTGAAATCCTTCTTTTGGACTGTTGCCATACTCCATTAAATAACTTAAGACCAATATGTTTTTATCAGAGAGCTGATCTTACATTTGATCCTTGTGCAAAATAATCCTGAGGGACATTACTTTAGCACAGCCAAAACATCTTTTCTGAAGCGAAGCTCAATCCAGAAAACTAACTTTCCAGAAGCAGTAAGTTACTAAGAGAAAAAGATGATCCAGCATTTAACAGCCTTAGCATCGTGCCAGGATATCAACTGCTTCTCAGATCTCCTTCTGTTAAAGACTGAAGTGCCATAGGAACACAGCACACAGCTCTGCACTAACAGCTGCAGAAGGAAGCAATTGCATGGGGTGAATTCTGAACTGTCACCTATTCCTTCCTCATTCCACCTTTCCCCAGCCCTAAAATACACTAAAAGACAACCATCATCCTGTAAGTGGGAATCAATTATACAGATCTCCCCCATATATCAAATGGGAAAATAATTATAGAAGGAAAGATAAAAAAAAAAAAATAAAAAATAGGGAAATGGCTAAAAATTTTGCTGTAGATAAAAGCTTCTCTTTTCAATTTTATTTCAGGTTTGGACTAAGGGTCTTCTGTTGAGTAAGACTATCTGCTTCATTAGATTCCAAATAACTTTTTATATTAAGATGAAGTAAGTATTTGGGAAACCATGCTGGAAAGCTGTTTGAAGTGACACTTCCACCATCTAGGTACAATAAAATCCTGGCAGTCAAGTCAATGACTTATTCTTGCAACTCTACATTTAACTCTATTAGTGCAAATCTCATCTCTAAGAACTACCAATATCAATTCTACAAATTTATTTTATGAAAGCTGTGCCCTCCAATTCACACTCTGCTATGGAATCAAAAACACCCCATACCTAAAAACACTAATAGTCAAGTCATTTATCTGACACCTCAGTCATAGAGGGCTGCTGAGACAGGTAATGTGTTCCCTTTCACTCACAAAAACAGCAGAGCAGCCTACTCTGCCATACAAGAAAGTGAGGGTTCATGGAAGAAAAGATTCAAAAAATACTTACTCATTCCA